>NC_053123.1:5948647-6174852 GCF_010015445.1 Perca fluviatilis
ATGCAGTCACATTTTAAAAACCCTTGGAGGTTTAGAGAATCATCATGCCACTGGGATTCATGAGAACGTCACCATAACTTTCACTTATGAAAGGACGTGTTGACACATCAGAAGGTTACGAAACTGTTATTCTAAGTCACGTGCAAGCCGTTGCAAATACTTCCATAATTGCAGCAGGAATAACAACTTGGTGATTACGCTGCATCTGCTGAATAACCAACTTGCTGTGTGTTTTCACAGTGGTGCAATGGATTACAAATACATTTTGATATAAGATGAAAAACATTCCATTGCTTACAGCCAATGGATGGCAGAATTGTTCCAGAACAGCCCGTTAAAGTGAGACAACACTGCACAAAGTTAGACACGTTGCCACGAAGGTCCCTATATCTAGTTTTGTCAGGGACATTCCGAATCATTAATAGCCCCCAATATCGCTCTGCTGGTTACCTCTCCTTAGACCGGGATGTGCAGGACAAGTGTGTGTGTGTGTGTGTGTGTGTGTGTATATGCATGCATTGGCGTACTTGGGTTGGTTTATTCATAGACACCTTTACCCACTTAGTATCACATTTGTCAATGTCAGCCCCCCCAACGTAATCCCTCCTTATGTCAACACGTCATTAGTAACCCCAGCAAAATACACGCATGCACGCACGCACGCACACGCGCACACACACACACACACACACACACACACACACACACACACACACGTTTCCAGCCTTATTATCCTAAGTGCCATTTGTCTTCAGTGACACTTATTTGGAACTGACAAGCGTTGGTAAAATAAACAGGGCTGGACCTGAATATTCGACTATTTGTTTGTCAGGTAGGTGTTCCTTTTTTAATTTCGGGATTTTTTTCCTTCTCAATACTGTAGAATAACAGAATCCTTAAAAGTGAATACCTTTTAACCGGGTTCATACGCATTTTAACCAATACTTTTCGGCAAATTTCCATCACTATGTATTCCTGAAAATGTCAGTCGACATTATACAATAAGAATAAAAATCTGTGTTGAAGTTTACCCTCAGAGGTTTAACAATAAAATGAATGACAATTTATGTGGTAGCAGGTCGTAATATCACACCCCGAATAGAACGTTGAGGTTAGGAAGACGTGAAATCCATTTATTAATCACATATTATTATACTGTGTTAAAAAAAAAAAAAAAATCCATGACTTTTCCAAAACTTTCTAGGTCTTTTTATGTTTCCCAAACCTTTCCAGGCCTGGAATTTGCATTTTTCAAATTCCATAACTTTTCCAGGTTTTTTCAAAACGTATGAATTTTTAATTTATATAGTTTTAATTAAACCGAAAGACACGTGTTGCAGCACAGTGGTTCCATTTCAGCTCAGTGTAAGAGTCACGTTTTTCTTCTATCGCACACGCACACACACACACACACACACACACACACACACACACACACACACACACACACACACACACACACACACACACACACACACACACACACAGATAGGAATCGTGATGGCGCACAGCAGTTTCCAGCGTTATTACCCTAAGTGCCATTTGTCTTCAGTGACACTTGTTTGGAACTGACAAGTGTTGGTGGGAAAACTGCTGACAAACAGCAACAACAACAGCAGCAGCTCTCTGCAGTTAACCAAACTGATGCGTGCAGATTTATAGAAACACTTGGATGGTGTCGGATTTTACATCTTGAGTTTAGGAGCAGAGTTGAATTTAATTAATTTACAGCTAACAATGTAGGAAGCAAAGTTGGTGCATCAACAGGGAAACTTTACAAGGTGTAATCAGTGAAAAGCATGACAGTGATACAACGTTTAATTGCCTGCTTGCAGAGCATTTACTCATGGAAACAAGATTACACAACATGTTGGCACTGAAAGGACATTTAGCTTGCAAATATTTGAGATGTCAAAAAGGAATTCAAGGAGCACCTGTAAGTCTTTAACCTCAGCTCAACATCGAGGCGTCTTCAAGTTTATTTCACGATTTCTTTAAAAAAGAAATAAGAAATTACATAAAATGATGTCTACAATTCACATCAACTTATTTTCATGTGATTATACCTTCAAAAAGTATGCAGAATGTTTTTATTTATTGGTTCATGTAACTGTGGCAGTGTCGATTAGATATACTGTACATATTTGTAGAGTAAGCCACAAGTCGAGATTTTATTCTGTAGTACTGAACAGATGTTACATTGTCACCCTAAAAAGAAATACAAAATCATAACATTTTCTAAGGTTGACCTTAAAGCTGCACTAATCAATATTTCCATACTAAAATTAGATAAAATAACTAATGTGAAAGTGGTCGCTCAGAGACAAACCTACAGACAATTCTCAACTCTGCAGTTCCTCTCAGCTCCAAAGAGCATACAGTCTCTTATAGCTCATTGTTTGGGTTTTCTGACCCAAAACTTTCCGGTTTTCGTTCGTCTCCCTGCTCTCTTTAACCTACCCACTGTACCCACTGTGCACTAGCTGCACCGCAACAAACGGCAGCGGGGCAAAGTTTGCGTTTATTGAGGAGCATTTAGCAGCTTAAGAGCAAGCTATTTTTCTCAGGAGTTGTTGAAGATCTAAAGAGTGAAGATTAGACTTACTTTTGTCAAAGGGGTAAAAAAAAGAAAGAAATGCTGCTCTTGCTCTGTCTGACACATTCACCAAAAGATAATATAGGTTTACAGCTTGTTCTGCTGCCCCTAAGTGGCCCCGACAATCAATTAATGCAGCTTTAAAGGATAAGGCTGGCAATATTCTAATTTGTTTTTATTGTCAACAAATCCCATTAAAAAACTAAAAGCAACAATAAAAAGATCCAACTGGCAAGTGTGCCACATAAGCCCACATAAGCCCACATAAACCGTCTTGCTGTCATACATCCATCCATAAAAACGTACGTGTAAACCAAATGTGTATTAATCCGCAGTTAGAAATAGTCCCCAACAAATGACCATTTTCTTCAGTTTAAGTAAAGTTTGCTAAAAACTACAGTGGCCAGCTGCTTTAGGACATGTAAAAAGACTAAACATGTATTCCTCCCTTTTACAGATGTACATCTTCAGTAGGAGTACACAGGCTTGAGTCTCAAGGACATGCTAGAGTAGTCGGAAGGCACTGAGAGACGGACAGGGGATTTGTTGACAACAGGACAACTAGAACAATGCCAACTTCATCCTATTGTAAGTTCAGCGATACTTTAACCTAAACCTAGTGTAAATTAAAAAAAGAAGAAGAGACAAAGCCTTCAAATACAGCGACTTCTTTACATGTTGATATAATAACCCTATTTGTGGAAAAATCCTCCCAGATTTGGAATTTTTAGGAAAACCCAACCCTGTCATAGGATGTGCTAGTAAGCCTCAGCTGCGGTGGGCATCGCTCGGAGTTCCTCCTGAAACCGGTTACAGTTGGGATCCCCTCGGACTTTGGGCGTTGCTGGAATCTGGACCCCGGTTAAGGGGTTAACGCACCAGCACTCGCCCCGCTGGCCCCGGGTGGACATGTTGCACTGCGAAAGAAGGACGAAAAAAACACAAACAGGACAAGTTGGAAAACACAGAAAAAAAAACAAGAAAAAAAAAACAACAACAACAACAGGGAGGGGTAAAGATTCACAGTGAGAAGCAGGGGGTGCGTTACTGAAGCATGGCGTACGGTGGCTTGAGATGTGTGTGTTTGCTTGTGGATCTTGGTGGTGGCGGGGGCCTATTGGATGAGAGTGAGGGCTGTGATTTGGGTGGGACACCACTTGCCCAATAACAGCCCATCCTCAGGTCATGCCCCCAAATCACAAACCATCCACAGCAACACATGCCGTCACTGACACACACACACCAGTCCAGCCCCCACCCCCTGCAGAGCCCCCCACTGAGAAATAAGGTCGTAATTGAAGTGGACACAGTTTACGCCGCGCACGCGGGTCGCCCGCGGAGGGGGCCGCCCCAAAGAATGAAGAAAAGACTTTCCATTTTCTTCCTTGGATGAGAAAGAACAAAAACAGTGACAGTTACAGTAATTACCCCGCGACAAGGAGGGACAACTCCAAAAGGGAGCCGAGTGTTGAGGAGGTACAGTGTTCCTCCCTGGGAACCGAGGACCCCGGTCCCAAACAATGCTGTTGTTTGTGACCAGTGATGAAAATTGGCCCGAGTGGTTAAGAGCCCTGCTTTAGGAAACTGTGGCGCCTATTCAAATCTTCTTTTCTGCTCTACTATGCTCGTAAGAAAACACTGGATATGTGACCTTGTTTGTCCCACTGATTTCTACGGATGAGCAGAATTCAAAATCACAGCCCCCACCTCCCGGTCGGAAGCACAGTTCGTTCCTCGGCTTAACAAAAGTCTTCCCATGAAGTACGCCAAACACTTTTATTGCCTTGTAACCTTGAGCTCAGAAGCTGTTGCCTCACTCATGATGACATCTCATACAGCGTAGTGGATGTATGTGTGTGTGTGTGTGTGTGTGTGTGTGTGTGTGTGTGTGTGAGCAGTGTGAAGGAAGAGGAGGGTGTGTGAGTTTTAAAAAAAGAAAAAAAAATATAAGAACAAAAGGGTGGAGGGTAATTGTGTGGGAGATTATATATTTTTTGTCTGATACAAGAGTTGTTATATATATATATATATATATATATTACACATAATACACACAAAAAAATATATAATATATATATATATATATATATATATATATATAACATATATATATATATATATATATATAACACATATATACACATATATATATATATACATATATACACATATACATATATATACACACAATATACATATATATATATACATATATACATATATACACATACACACATATATATATATACATATATATATATACATATATATATATACACATATATACATGCAGATATACTATATACCACACCACGTACACACACACACACTTACATGGACACACACACACACACACACACACACACACACACATCACACAGCACACACATGGTACACACGAAGCCACAGATCTTTATCAAGTGTGTGTGTGTGTGTGTGTGTGTGGAACACACCAGAAGCGAGCCACAGGATGGAAACAGTGACTTTACAGTGAAAAATTGTTCCAGTGTACATTGATGTTGGAGTTTTTTTTGATAAATTTAAAATTTTTTTGGAAATGTGAGATGGTCTTGAAATCCACACACAACAAGGGAATGACCCAGCCATGGTAATGGACTGGTGAACACAATCAAGATGCGTGCCCTGACCAGATCACACACATTGACACCACCATATGGCACATTGTCGGCAGTTTCTACGCGTCAATATGCAGGCAGTGAAGTGCAACATGCAATGGCTGACTTAAATTTTTTTGTTTTTGCTTTTTCCAACGTTTTAAATTGTTACATTTTTCTTTTACACAATTTCAGCGCTTATTTCTACGCCCCATATTTCCTGATATAAAACAAAAATTGAAAACGGGTCAATGTCAATGACCCGAAGTCAACACAAGGGTTTAAAAAAAAAAAAAAAAAAAGGTAAAGATGAAAAAGCAACCAAGGGAGAAAATTTTTTGATCAATTTGGACCAATATAAAACTGATCACAACAGAAGCCTTTTCCATCACGGAAGTCAGTGGTCACCATGATACAGCAACTACCGGCAGAATTTATAACCTGCTGACGTGTGCAACCACTGAAGTCTCTCCTTGCCCTCGTGTTCCTGTTGACCATGAAACAGTAAGTCGCCAGTGAATCCCCCCCGCTGCTCTCTACGGGCTGGCGCTCACCAAAATGTCACAACACTGGCCAACAACTCGATGAGTGATGTCACAGCAGGTGGTTTGCCGTTGACAGCGGGGTGGAAAACACCTGCTGTCACATCACTGATTGACGCGTGGCCAGTGTTGTGACATTCTTAAAAGTTTCCACCCACAGAGAGCAGCCATCTTCTGCCGTGCATTTCTGATTTGATGTTTGAAATGCGATAAATTAGCATTGGGAGTTGATATGGAAAAAAACATCATCCAGCTGAATAATGGAATTTGAATAAATGGTAAGGAGAGTGCTACAAAATACAGTACCAGGTGCCGATGTAGCAGAGTTAATGATTCCACTTGCCATCACTGTCACTGTGTATTAATTTCAACTTTTATATGATTATATCGTCATCAAGGTTTTTTTATACTGTTAACTGCCTTGTTTTATACTGCTTTTTGTCTTATTTTGAATTAGCTCATTTTCCAGAGAGTAATTATAAAAGTACATGGTTGCCATGGAGACCTGGCCTCTGCTGCACCCCTGCAGACTTGAGCCGTGCACACCAAGAATTATTACCGTCTGCATGTGGTGTCTCCATGGTGAGTTGAGTTATACATTTATTCCAATAGTCTTCTTATGGGTACACGTGGGATTTTATGTATGCGATCTTCAGCTTTCAGTTACTTGAGTAAATGCAGTATGTCGATTTTGTGTTTGTGTTTTTTTCGATACATTCTTATTTGTTTGAGCATTCTTTGTGAGACTGGCTGTGACGAACTGTGTGGAGAACCACTGTCACGGTTATCCTGTGTTACTCACCAGGTACATTTAGGGTTATATTTAGGTTCACTGTATGGAGAAAAATTTACTGACGGCCTGCATGGGGCGTCTCCAACACAGTCCTTGTGAGACTGGCTGTGACGACCGCTGTGGAGAACTACTCTAACTGTTATCCTGTGTTACTTACCGGGTAATAAACGGCTGGCTGGAGCCAAAGAGAGAAGGTGTACATGTTTCATCAGTATACACTTGCTACACCAAATTCAGTCAAACAACACTCTCTAGCCCGATTACTGACACTGTTTATTGTTATTTTAGATGGGTGTCATGTTATAGTAATTTTACTAAAACGCTGCCTGATATACTATATCTGGTATCTTTGGGACCTTAATTAGCATGTAAACTGAATGTGTGTGTGTGTGTGTGTGTGTGTGTGTGTCTGTGTGTTTCAATTATGCTTGTATCAGCAATGTGGGTGTAACAGTACACAGAAGTCACGGTTCGGTGCATACCGAGGCTAAGGAGTCATGGTTTGGTGCAACTTCAGTACAATGGGGGAGGGCGACTAGCCAGACCCTCCTCCGTGGCGTTGTGGAGGAAGGTCTGGCAATGCGAGACTACATCCCCTCAGCACATGTTGCTAACTACAGGTAAAGTTTTCCAGGTGAAACTCGCGCTTGTGAACTTTGGTTCCAGCTTACGTGCATCAAGCTACTTTTTCATATATTCTGTGTGCGCTGCACCGTGACCCCCGTACCGAACTCATGAACCGTTGCAGCCCTAATCAACAACATGCATTTCTAGTCAGCGCAAAGGAAGTATATACAAAGAGAGTGGCAAAATATTCATTCTTGTTTATACCAACCTTCACCAAATATTATCCAGATTTTTTTTTTTAAAGCATTCCATCTTCCCAAGGTCAGTTTCACACTCAAAACAAATGTCTATCACCATTAGAGTAGGATATCAAAACTAATTTGGAAAATGATATATATTAGGGAAAGTACATATTGTACACCTTGGCACTTTTACACAAGACAACCTAGATTAATACGGTCATTCTCAGTTGGTTATAAAACAATGCACATTCAATCCTACATGTAGGCCAAATTGGATCAGCAGCTTCAGTTAGGAAAAGACCGACCCAAATGGGCATGGCACCAACTAGAAGGCCCCTGTTAGCAAATCTTTCCCTCCTTAAAGCTAGAATTAAACATAGGGGACCTCTTCAAGACAGGGCCTTCACATGTGGTAATAAAGCATAACCTTCAGGCCTTTATCATCTTTTGGGACCCCTGGAGTTCTGGAGCCCTGGGGAAGTTGCGCGCATTGCCTACAATTTTTCATCAGATGAAAGGCTTTAATGTTCAAAAACACATTATCAACATTATTCATCTGAAAATGTCAGCTTCAGCACCTGTCTTAAAGGTGCCGTAGGTAGGATTGTGAAGATCAAGGACTTGGCCAAAGAATTTGAACATCGACAACTTCTCAGTCCCTCCCCCCCCCAAGGGAGAATGAATGCGTGTGCATGAGCAGTGATTGACACACAGTTAGACCGATGTTAGTTCAGTTCCCCCCGGCCCTGATTGGTGCATCTGAACAGGGAGCTGTGGATTTTTGCAAATTGCACTACAGGCTGTAGATGGTGCCAGAGGAGCTGGATTTTTTTTTTTAAAGTAAGGTATGTATAGGTCTATGAGACTACTGAAGGTACAACACTGATGACATCAAGCAGCTCATTAAAAGAAAAAAAAAAGCTCGGCCTAATGTAAGTGCACTGAGACCCACTGGCACTGAGAAGGTAGAGGGTTTAAATGATGTGAGGGTTGTGCAATCTGGCTTTTTCACCGTGTTACTTCCAGGATTTATTCCCTCAATAACCCCGTCTTCCAGTGGGGTCTGATATTAAGACATTCTTGTAAACCTCTCATGTTGTCCTTTTCCTGCGAGCAATAAATAGTTTTTAACAATATTTGGGGTGTTTTTATTTGTTGAAATATTTTCCAGTCTTGTTTGGTGGGTGATCCTGTACTGTAACTGCAATGGTTTAAAAAAATAAATAAAAAAAGATTTTAAAAGACATAGATTTTAAGAACAATTTTTAAAACAATGTCCAGGCCCGCCGGAAGTGCCAAAGTGGCCAAACGGAAGAATTTCAACTCCCAGCCCGTCACATGATGCCCTCTGGCCCAAAAAGACTTTTCCCATAGACTTACAAGGCAAAAGAGTCGTCTGTGAAACAGTGGATACATTTTTTTTTTGCATCAACCCCCGCAAAATGACTCGTACCACTATCAGAATTTGATCCACAGGTCCCATAACATTTGAAAAAGTCTAGAAGAGCCGCGCGATTAAATAATTGAACCCCCATTCAAGTTGAACTAATTCCAGCTAAACCAGAAGTAGACGTCTTGACCGGCTACTAGTGCGCCTGCTCTATGGGCCCCATAGTACGGAGCAGCGCAGATCATCCGGGTCATTTTTGGCCATGATGCGCCACTAAACACTCTCATATGTATGAAGGGAGCTCCGCCTCGAATGCCGTATCCAGTTTGTATTATACATACTGTACACTTTAACCATGTTTTTCAATGATGAAGCTGCCATGTTCAGTCTAATAAAGTGTGTGAGATTCTAATGTGAGAATAAGAGAGTTTTGAGTTTTCTAGTTAGAGTTTGTTCAAATGTGAAGATTAATTTGCGTAGGTGTGTCACCATGAATTCAACCAGCCACAATATTCTTACTCAACAACCAGTGTGTGTGTGTGTGTATGTGTGTGTGTGTGTGTGCGTGTTCAAGTGTGTGTGTGTGTGTTCAAGTGAAATGGCGGGATGTGAGGCCAATGCTGTGTCCATGGCTCACCTGTTTGAGGTTGTACAGTCCATGTCTGTCACAGTTAGGAAACTTGAGCTCGTACAGATTCTCCAGCGGGCCTCGGTTATCCTCAGAGGTTATTTTGGAGACCTCCTCTAAGACCCTGTCCAGTTCCTGCTGGCAGGCGCTCTGAAAAGGACGAGCAAGGAGAAAATCATTAATACCGATAGTGACGACAGTAACTACTTAGCACGTTTCGAGGTAGACAAAAATACTAAAGAAAAACTACTTCCAAGCCCAACAGTTCACATAACTGCATTATCCTAAATAACCGTAAACTGCTGAGCTGGGAAGATGTAATCAAATCCAAATCTGTCTGGTCTACAAAATTCTGCACAACACTGCTCCTCCTCTTTTGAACTCTTTCATAATCCAACATAACAGCAGCAGTCAGATCACCAGAAGCACCACACAAGATGACCCAATTCCATTAAGGAGAAGCACATTTGGTCAATTATCATTTTCTTACGGCAATACAAAACTGGAATTCACTGCCCACTACTATCAAAGATATACATACATATTCCACCTTTACAACACACCTTAAAACATGGCTGTCTGATAACTATAACTGCACGCATTAATCTCAGATGTGATGGGTGTCATAGTCATTTATTTACATGCACATAATAATCCGCTTTTTCCAAAAAAGACAATATTCCGACTAAGCTGTTTACATGGCTAATGAAAGTGAATATCCCACTAATATTCCCGTTTACATCTAGCCGTGCAAAATATGATTCTTTCAAAGTGTACCAGCGATGGTGGACTTGTTGGACCGTGTGAACACAGCGTCCCTCTTTCATTCCTTCAACCAGCTCCTTGAAAAGGTCGGCGTAGCGATGTGTGCCAATATCCAAAAACCTTGATATCCAAGTCTTTGATGACGTTTAAAAGTTACCGTTTCTCCTTCTTATCAGGTAAAACTGTTGTGGTTGGTTTGGTTACAGCAACCATAGCAACGCACAGAGCTGACCATAAGCCGTAAACAGACAGGAGGCCGTAAACTGCGGTAAAAACCCAGATTGAGACGCAGATTCCAAATGCGCTGTATACATGTCCAACGAATGCCTCTAAAACCAGAATAATGCCAGAATAACCCACGTCTTAATATCTTCGGAATATACAACCGGAATATGCTGTTTACATGACAGGTATCAAATTCGTAATGCTGTCATATTCAGAATAATAGTGGAATATTGGTGCGCATGTTAACGTACTGAGTGTTGCTGCCGCTCCATCTCTGCTGCCTGCCTCCATGTTATGTCTTGTAGGCGCTTTCAATGTGGCCTCTGTGACTACTCTCTTGTCTCCTTTGTATTGTTTTAACTGCATGGACTGCTTTAATGCCTTTGCCATCACCTGTGCTTGCTTGTTTGAGCTTGCTTGTTTGTGTGCCACTTGTTTGTATGTTTTAATCATTCTTGCTTAATTTGTTAACCATTGTATTTTAGAATGCCTATTGTCAGCTGGCCAGGGACTACAGCTGGAAATTAGCCGTTGAGGCTAAAGCTGCTCCTTTTACTGTACAGTGGATTAAGGGGGACTGTCCACGACTATTTTATTATAAACTAATAAATTAAACCAAGTCAATCAAATCTAATCTCCAGACAAGAAATACAGTAAGTGTATAAGTTAGAGGCCAAGGAATGTGCTCCGTCCAAGGAAAAGAATGGAGAAATAAAATACTTCTGTGTGTCTTGTAAAAATGTCACAAAAACACACATTTATAGCTAACATTTTTATGAGCTGCAGTTAGGCAAGCTGAAAGTTCAGCCAATATTATTGATGGGAGCCTGCTGGAGTGGAACACGAGTGGCTAGACTGCTCGACTCAGCAGGTGGCCACGGCCACGGCCACGGCCACGGCCACACACACACACACGTTCATACACCCACGTGAATACAGTGCAGACTATTCCTGTTGTATGGATGTGCACAGACACACACTTACCATGAAGCCTATTGTATCCATGTGTACACACACAGTGTATCAGGCAGCCAGTGGAATCAAAGGGTCCAGTCTAGTTGGCTGAAGATGAGAGAGAAGGGCAGGAGGCGCAGTCTGCCACTGCCAGTCTACCTTATCAGACATCTGAACATATGGATCTCTCTCTCTCTCTCTCTCTCTCTCTCTCTCTCTCTCTCTCTCTCTCTCTCTCTCTGGTGAAATCCCGTCTGACTGGCCCTTTACACTGTAGTCGTGCTATGGTGTGGTCAGACTCGGACAGATTTTGTCAGGAAAACTTTACTCTTGCGCTGTGGTAAAATGCAGGTGCAACAAGAAACAGCAATGGCTGGACTGTAAGCATAAACTGTGGGCGCTAGTATGGCCAGTGGGCTAAGTAAGTAAGTATTACAGTTCCTCAAACACAGGATGAGGATGTCAACAGTGATGCGCTATTCAGAGCAGAAGAAAACTAATCACTCCAAGCTATACTTGGACTGTGCTCAACAAGAAGACCACAATACTTCAGCTGTAGACTTCCCCTCAACTTTCACTAAAACGTAACTTTCTATAGATGTTAAAAAGAGTACTCCACCAATTGTATTGCTCTCATATGACTTTGTCGGACTCATGATGGACGGTTTGAAAAGCAAATGCAAATATCAAAATCGATGCATCAGAATCAGAAATATCTGCTTTTCCATTCCTCCTTCTTCCTTGTCAAAACCTGTCGCCAAATTATCCACAATGCAACTTGACCAAAGACTGTGGTCAGAGATTCGGGCGTGTTGTTGGCAGAGGCTGATATAGCCTCTAGCCTTAAGCAGAGATGAGGAGCTACAGAGGTCTGGAAATCTCACTTCTTTCCAGCTCCACCCCCCCAAATGTTCAGTTTTAGTGCAGCTCCCAATGGAGCCACAAAAAGGCTTCATTCAACTTGTTCACGTAGTATACTCCCACTGGCCAGTAAACGGACTTGATGTGCAAAATCGGTGTGGTTCCCCTTTAAGGTTTTCTGTTTCAATGACAATGAGTCATATTAATTATATAATAATTTGGGATCCATGAACAAAGCTGAAATTCTAGGTTTAGCTTAATTTTTAGTATTATTGTATCAAGTGCAGTATTGACAAAAAAGGTTTAATGAGGCCAAAGATTAGGAAAAAGAAGAAGTGAAAATCAAGACAACCGGTGTAAAAACAATAATATGAATGGGATGCAAAGGAGACTTTTACTTTACAAAAACAAATGGGTTTATAAAAGGTAACAAATGGGACCCGACCCCAGCTGACGGCGACACATGTATTTTGTGTACAGTGTTTGACCTCACAAGAACAAACAATGAAGTGCATCCATGCTTGACACCAGCTGTCTGAAGTTCCTCCCCCTGCCCAGCTGCACAACTCCTTTTACTGCATTCTCTCTTTTGTTGCTTCTAATGATCTCCACAATTGTTTTGCACCCCTTTCGCTTATGATTTTTTTTGTTTTATTTTGTTTTGCTGCAAGCGAGGAGTTAAGTGAGGGAGAAAATGAGCAAATGCACACAATTGTTTGCCATGTTGAGACATGCAGTATTTGGGCCTCCACATGCATAGTAGGCCCCAAGCTCATTTGCATGAAACAGGAAGAATATCTGTGCTTGTACCGCACCCTATTATGGATTTTCCAGGAAATTTTTTCATTTTCTGTTTGAAACTGTAAAAGGGTGAGCGAGTGTTAAAGAATAGACTGCATTAAACCGCCAACGCACGCATTCCACCGTTGAGAAAAGAACAATATCACTTTTCATCATCAATTTGCTCATAATGAGCAATTATTGAAGCTAAGACCAGTCTCTTTCCTAATGCAGCTAATGACGCTTCTATTCACTTTGTACATTACAGGGGCCCTAAAGGACACACAACACAACGGCATTTCACAAAACACAACATGTTTTGTGAAATGTTGCGTTGTGTGAAATGTCATTTTGTTTTGTGTAATGCTGGGTTTTCTCTTTTGTTGTTGTTGTTTTCTGAAATGCTGGGGTTTGTCCTTCAGGGCCCCCGTAATTTTGTTTGTTAGAAATTCATCAATAAATGCACAGAGTTAGAGCTAAAAGTATTCTAAAAGTGGAAAGACATCGCCATATTGGTCTAAAGTCAGTTTCAAACATGAGGCCCTGCAACAGTTATCAAAACACAGAAAGTACTCTCACGTTCTTGGACAACAATTGAATGTATCGACAAATACATTTTCACATAACGGTTATATGAAAGCACATTGATGTGTGCTTGTATTAGTCACGTTGTGGGGACAAAATGTTCACAAAATCACTTAATAGGGACCCATCTTCTATATGGGCACAGAAATCTGCTCCACATAAGGGAAGAAATACAAGTTTAGGATTCAAACTGTTTTTTTTTTGTTTTTTTTAAAGTGAGGGTTATTTTATATAAGAGTTGTAATTAGACATGATTAAGGTTAGGGCAAGCCCCAGATAATGAATGTAAGACCATGTGATGCCAGTGCTAATGCCTGCGCACGTGTGTTATGTTTGTTTGAGTGAAAGAGCGCCCAGAGGAGGGCACTACTGTACCAGACAATGTTGACCTGTTTGTCACTGCTTGCATTTGATAGGCAGACATTTCACTGCACTGTGCCATACACAACTACTGCTGGGATGCAACATTTGGAATAAAAAAAGAAAACATTTTTGGAGAGCTATATTTATGCAAAATTACACTGCACTAAGATTCTGTTTGGTTGGAGGTTTTCTTCAGTATCTGTGCCTGTTCAAATAAGGCACAGGTTACAACATAACAGTGATGGAAGACATATTCAGATCCTTTACTTAAGTAAAAGTATTAATACCACACTGTAAAAATACTTAATTACTTAACTTTCTTAAGTAAAAATGTCTAAGTATCATCAGGAAAGTGTACTTAAAGTAAAAAAAGTAAAAGTCAATGCAGAAAAATCTTCACATTTTAGAATCTGGAAACGATCCAAACTGTTGTGTGTTTAATGGTCTAATCATTTCAGCTGGACTTGTAGGCCGTTATATTGTTGGTTAGTTTACTTTATAATTAAAAAAATGAGATTTTATAAACTACATGTGTTTTGTGTGCAAAAATCTGAACTTGTAAAGTAACTAAAGCGGTCAGATGAATGTAGTGGAGTAAAAAGTACAATATTTCTCTCTGAAATGTAGCGGAGTAGAAGTAGAAAGTGGCATGAAAAGTAAAGACAAAAGTGAAGTACCTAAACATTTGTAGTTCAGTTCAGTACTTGAGTAAATGTACTTCGTTACATTCCACCACTGCAACACAACTACAAAAGTATTGTGTGTAATAGGGCTGGGCGATAAAACGATAACGATATGTATCGCGGTAGACACGTAATCAATATCAATAGAAAATGCGTTCGATAAAACGTTCGATAACTTGTTTTTCTTCTTCGGAAGAAACCAGAAGTTGCAAAGCAAGTTTGGTTGCATGAACAAAGGCACTCACTCTCTGGTAACCTAGCAACGTAGGGAGTGACACTAACAGCCAATCATGTAACAGTATCAAGTTTGGTTGCGCCACATCGCTGTCTCGTGTTGGATTCTACCATTCTACAATAACAGAACCGGCGGCGTGGAGCGATAAGTGGAAAGTGAGTGCCGCAGCGAGCGACGAAATTGTTGATAAAACAGGAAAAGTCAGTATGGCAGTTTTGGGGATTTTATAAGTCTGACCGTCGTCCCCACCAACACTACCGCAAACTTGTTTTCCCACCTTAGCCGCGCTCACACTTTGGAGCACAGCCGTATTTGTCAGCAACGTCCAACAACATCTGCAGCTGCTACACCGCACAAGCAGCAGACCGCCATGGAGAGGTACTCTGCATCAGCGCCTTACTAAACGCTACAAAGAAATAACGGAGGCAGACGTGCTGAGCACTGTCCAGAAGCCAGGTTACCAACCTAGCACTAAACCTGCAGAAAATAGTTCTTCTCAGGTTTCAGGTTTCTCTATGTTTATATTTAACACTTTGCACCATTTTATTACACCTTATTAAGCAATTCTTACTTATTCTTTCTTCACTGTGATTTTAGACTTATGTTTAAATTTTAATTATTTGAGTGGTTTCCATGGTTGTGTTGACATTTCTGCTTTTATAACTGAGGGGATTATAATCAGAGGAAGGTTAAGTTTAAAATAAAAATGTTTAAATTTAATATATTTTTCTCCTGGTCCTTATTTTAAATAGGTCATAAAAAAATATCAATAATTATCGATATCGACCGATATGAAACACTTATATCGTTATACAGTTTTCAGCCATATCGCCCAGCCCTAGTGTGTAAGATTTATAATAACTAACGGGGTTAACTACTTAGGACTTTCTGCTCATACATGGACTGGTGTCAGTTATGGATCCTTACAAACCAATCCCAATGTAAATATAGATTTATCCTTTAGAATAATAGCAGACCACTTCTGCTTCATTTCGGATCCAGTCGATCAATCTAGATGCGTAACACAATGCATGTTTCAAATAAATTCAATGGCTTGCACTGCTGTTTTTTTACCCTTGAAATGCATTAAAACAGCCACATGATAGTAAAAAGAACGAATTAGAGTAAGTAAGAGGTGGTGAGGAAGTCAATCTTGAATTGTCACTCAAAAATAGTTGCAGGTTTAGATCTGACCTGTAGCACTTTCTGGGTTCGGGGGTCCTCTAGTTGTTTCGTCTTCATCTTGGCTTTGCGCTCATTCAGATGTTGTTTCCTGGCGGACTCCTGCCAAATCCAAGCCTCAGCCAAAGGAGGTCTTTTGGTGACTGGATTCTCAGTCCCATGCACCTCTACAACCAAACAAATACACACATTAGACATGGTTCATCTGCAGCATTTGTACGTAGACTCTGCCTAGGCCTTCTTGAAAACAGACTTCACGTTCTAGTCAAAGCTAATTCAACCTGTTGGTATATTTTCTAGTTTTAATCCCAGTGTAACACTAAATACTTTGGAGGTTCTCAGAGAAGCATATAATGAGTCAGTTCTTTGAGCATGGAAGGGACACACACACCCTTTCTACTGCTTTCTAAAATACTCATTCACATTCATCTACATGTAACTATTCTTTAATCACAAGCCAACATTTCTAATAACAGGCCGTTTTACAAGTCATCTTAATTCTGGAATTAGAAGACAAAGTCATTGGGTGTCCTCGAGGCATCCTGTGTGCCTCATACGTCATGTCACTAATTCTATACTGGACAGTCAGGCAGTTGCAACGGCTGTAATTACAATGGCGACAGTGTGAACAGGCCTGCTAAGATCTTTTCTGTGAAACAGCGCAGCGCTACATGCAGCCCACTTAGGTTTGTATGCTGGGCTATCCTGTCGCTGTTATACCAAAAGTATGTTCATCATCTGTTGAGAGACAATACACAAACAACAAACTAACAAGTTAATTCAGAACAGACCCAGACAAAGCAGGATGGCAAATGAATACACAACGCCAGTCCTAAAAATGAGACTGACTCTGTGCCAACAATGACTGGGACTGTAAGGGCCTTTTCAGACATAGAAGTCCGAACCAAAGTCCAGACCAATGCTCGTGTTTTTGTTACGTTGTATACATTTGATCCGGTTAGTTTTGGTTTCACACTGCAGTTATGCAATGTAGAAGCCCCTTACTTTAACACCTGGAAGAGCGTGCACTGAAATGTATGCGTGAAGTGTTGCTGCTGGGTGATATTGATTGGGATCAATAAAAGTCTGTCTGTCTATCTATCCATCTATCCATCTATCCATCCATCCCTCTCCCTTCTCTCTCTCTCTCTCTCTCTCTCTCTCTCTGACAAAACTACGTCCTGTCATCATCACATTTGTGAGCCATGTCTCCCTTTACTTGTACTTGATTGGTTTGTAGACGGCCTTCCCCGTCCTCTCACATTCGGTTCTGTATTCAGATTTTTTGGGAGTTTGTTTCCAACTGACCGCTGCTCTCCCCATGCTACCGCTGCTCTTTTTGTTTTGTTGTGTTGGTAAGAAGCAAGACACAGGAACTTTACTTGGGTTTGGAGGAGCTGCAGCATTTATTCAGAGACAAACTGAAACCTACACTGTCCATTTACTACCACTTAAGAAGTAAACTACTACATTTATTCTCTGCGCTAACTGACGACAGCTGTCTGCTCTGAGCGCCACTCCACCGTTACTCTCTTGCTCAGCCAGACACTAGCCTGCCAGAACTTCCTGTATTTGGTCCAAACCATCCAAAAAATTGCTTTCACGCTAGAAACAAACCCGGACCATGGTTCAGTTTGATCCGGACCGAGACTACCTCTTTTCGTTGGGTCCAAATTTCGGCTGTTGAAAAGACTGAACGTCCGGACAAAACGAGGTAAGTGTGAAAGCCCAAGGAGGGGTAAACACAAAGACGTTTTTCAGCATCGTCAGAGTCATCACAGACATAATAATCTGAGATTGTCTGACACACTTCAACAGGAAAGCGTTGACTGATTTAAAGAGCTGAGCTCGACTGCTAGTCATCGGTGGTGAGTCCAGACTAGTGAGGAAGCACCGAGGCTTTTCATGCTGAGTCAGGATTGGTTTTTTTGGGTACCTGATCTACCTGTCTGTAATTAGCTTAATAAAAACAGGAGTAGGTTGTAAATCACACCCGAGAGGGAATGGCCCCCAGTGAATATCCAGAGCTCCTTACACATGCTATGACACCTTCTAAAATGTTTCTGTGCGTGTTCACGCGTGTCTTCGCGCATACATTTCGGTGCACACTCTTACTCTTAAAGTAAGTGGCTTCTACATTGCAACAGGCATTTGTCTTCACATTCAGCATTAGAAATGACTTGTTTTGGCCAACACAAATTAAATATACATAATAGGAGACTGGGATTTTTGGGAAGGGGGCTTTAAAGATGCAGTAGGTAAGACTTATAAAACTAACTTTCTGTCATATTTGCTGAAAATGACCCTATGTTTGAGTAGAACTACATTAGGCAGGTAATTAAAAAAAAAATCCAGCTCCTCTGGCACCATCTACAGCCTGTAGTGCGATTTGCAAAAATCCACAGCTCCCTGTTCAGACGCACCAATCAGGGCCGGGGGGGGGTCATATGAACTAACATCGGTGTAACTGTGTGTCAATCACTGCTCATGCACACACATTCATTCTTCCTTGGGGGGGGAGGGACTGAGAAGTTGTCGATGTTCAAATTCTTTGGCTAAGTCCTGGATTTTCACAATCCTACCTACGGCACCTTTAAGACAGGTGCTGAAGCTGACATTTTCAGATGAATGATGTTGATAATGTGTTTTGGAAGATTAAAGCATGTAAGAATGTAGAAACCCAAAATACAAGCATGAACCTAAAAATGAGCAAGATATGTCTCCTTTATGCAAACTTTTGAAATGTTGCAAAAAAGAAATGCAAATTAGGCACATTTCAATCAATAGGTTTGGGACACAAAGCGTAGTTTCATCAGAGACATTTTTTTTGCACAATTGAGGTTTTATTGAATATTGCCATTTTATACAGCTTTTCTAATACAATACTTCAAAAATGTGCGTAAAACTATGTGAATGGAAAAACAGTTAATGACATTGTTAACATGTTGATGTTTAGCAGGCATGTTGACCATGCTAGCATTTGCTGATGGGAATGCCGTTAGTAAGTAAGTAGTAAGGCAATCTATTAAAACAGTTTTACTCTGAATCAAAAAATGTCAGCCTGCTGGTTCCACAACATTAAAAGTCAAGGAATCACCAGATTTAGGAAGATATATTGTCTGGGAGCCATGATCACGGTTATGCTAAAGGGACAGTCAGGGAATTACCAAAGTTGATAGGGTTTATCCTCTGGGGACCAACAATGTTTGTGCCAAATGTCACGGAAATCCATACAATATTTGACAAGATATCTCACCCTGGATTTGAGTGGTGGATTGAGCCGACATTGCCATTCCTTGAGCCCAAAATTCACCGTAGATTATAAGGTATTTGTTCCTTTGTATGTTTTTATATGTCTAAAGCTGCACAGGGAAATCTTTCCAATCGGATAATCCAATTAGAAAGGCAACACTTCCAATGGGACTGTGTGGCCACAAACAAGAGCTTCACGTTTAAAGAAGTCAAATTACAGTATATTCACTACAGACTGATGGCCAAAAGTCACAAATTCCAGCATCCAGCTGAGCAAACATGCTTAGAATTTTGCTCCATTTCAAGTTATATTAAGATATTCATAGTGTGAGAGCCGCTGCAGATCACATTAAATATTTTCAAGAGAGAGCTTGAGTTCATCATTTTATTTAAGTCTGTTGCTCATAGTTTTCCTTTTTCCTTGGTAGATGCTGGTACACTCCACTGACACTTGCAATGCAAGTGTTCAAAAGGCAACACTTTGTGGCGCAGGAATGTTAAAAAGCTAACTGATATGCAACTACAGTACAGAACGATCTTAACGTTTCTATAGTCGTGCTTAAGATCTTGTTTTCTATAGGCACTTATAGGAATCCATGACAGCATGTTCCAGGGAGAAAATAATATCCCAAAATATAACTTCAGCCAACAACTGTCATCTAAATACTGTGTTGTTGATTCTGTCTTCAGCGCCATAGAAACTACCTG
Organism: Perca fluviatilis; assembly: GCF_010015445.1. Taxonomy (NCBI): domain Eukaryota; kingdom Metazoa; phylum Chordata; class Actinopteri; order Perciformes; family Percidae; genus Perca; species Perca fluviatilis. Next base: position 5,968,614 of record NC_053123.1, read on the forward strand.
TCTAGAGCTGTTGGCTTTGGGTATTGCCTTTGAGCAATGCTTTCACAGCTCTCATAGCACAGAAATGAGTAATGTCTTTCCAGAGTTGCTTAGCATTAATGCATTTGCCCTATTACTGTATACAGTGAAGCTATGTCTCAAAAACTTAATTGTGCTTCCGCAGCCAAGAGACTGCCTTGCAGTACCTCAAACCATTGTCAGTGTAAATTGTTCCTCTCAAAACTCGGCCACTTCAAACACTTTATGGCTGGCAAACGGACAAAAAGCTATTGAATAATGAAGAAGGTTTTGCCTAGCCAGAGATCCCCTTCAAACCTTTTACGGTTAGCTAGTTCTTTCAACTATTTTTGATGTTGCTATGCGTCCATGTGGCTGTGTGTGTCATCCAAACCAAAGGAAGTTGCCTTTGTAGTTCAGAGGGAAAACTGTTGCCAATTGGAGCTCCTACAGCGTTTGTTAGACTTAAAAGACAATAAGTGCACCCTAAGGTCAAGGTGGCTTTCTCTTACAAAACATATGCTTTTTACCATCAACACAAGTGACATTAAAAGGCCAATGACTGTCCAGTGTTATGCAGAGTGTATTGCAGAGAATCAATGTTCATTTTACCAGCCGCAACAGCAATACTGGTATTGTTTTCACCTTGTAAATCTGTGTGTGTGTGTTCAATTATAGTCAGGCTTAAATTACTGCATAATTAAGGGCGTGGTCACGTTGATTGACAGGTGCATGTAGTGAGAGAGACGAGGCTAGCCCTGGGCTCCCTGTCAGTTCAGCTAAAGCTAATCCGACTGAATGCACTTGACCTCCTGACCGCGTTTTTGCCTTTCGGACAATTTTCAAGCAAATATCCGACGCATAATATGACTTGCTGTACGTTTGCTTGTACTAACGGACCCTCCCAAGAAGTCTACGCTCCAGTTTATTCGGTGGGTGAAATTCCAATATGTTTTCGAACATTCGTGAGCATTATTAGCACGTTAATTGGCCACAGACAGAAGCCTCGGGGAAGGACGCTAATGGTATGCTAAACCGGCTTTCACCGAAGATTAAACGTAATTTGTAGTGTTTAAATGTACAGTGATAATACTTTTGAACACAGGGTGTTTGTATGAAGTTGGAAAATCAATAGTCACTACGTTATTATCATCAACAGCAGGAACCGAGAGTGCGGTGAAGCTTTGCGCTTCGCCGAGAGAAACGGCTCCGGCCGGGTGTAGAACTCTTAACTCCGGATTTCCACTGAATGCAGAACGGCTGCGGACCGGCTCCGCTGCGTGCTCCGCCATCCGTCAGTACCAACCAGGTCCGGATTAGTTGCAGCACGGCTGCGGCCATGACTTACAGCTGTAGTCACGAGGACCCCACGAGATCTTGCGAATTCACAGCTCTGTGCTACGTTTTCCAGGTGTAGTGCAGGGAAATATGATCCGCCGTGAGTACGGTGTATTTTATTTTGAAAATGTACCAGATGTTTTATTTTGTTTCTGTGCTCGACTTCCTGTCCCGCACTATCTGCCGTGTGCTGAATTGCTGCGGAGCTCTCCGGCGTCCGGGCCTTTTCACTCTCTCATGCTTCTTTGTTTACATGCCACGGGTGAAAAGACTTCCGCAGAGGATACATCTGTGTAATCCTCCATTTTAATTCCTCCGTGGAGCCTTCTCCATCCTCACTCCTCGATGCGCATTTTAGGAGTTGGGACGTCCTTCAGCATGGCGCGCTGAAAATGATTTCCAGGTCACAAGCCGGAGGATCGAGGAGGTACAAATTTGGGAAATGAGAAAGCCCCATGGTCTCTAGTTTATTCTTTATGTTTGTGTTGCCCAGTTAGTCTTTTTATATTATAATAAATAACTTCTTATTTGGCATTCTTATAATAAATACCTTTTTTGTCATGGCCCACGAGCCGGGTTATGACACTACAAAGAATTGTCACCCAACACCCAAGTGTCTTTCAGTTCATTATTTTGGCTTCTCTGTTTTGGTTCAGTCTCACAGCTTTCATTAACCCTGTTTCCAGGCAGCTGTATTTAGCAGCTGAATATAGTGGAGCATTTAGCTGCTAAAGAAACCGATATTTTGTAGTGGTTGGTGGAGACAAACAAGCGCTAAAAGGAGAGCGAATATAGGATTTAATGTGCCAGATTTAATGGGCCAGGTGGCCAGATACACGACCCCAAATGCTAATAATGCTCCGCGTGCCTGCTAGCAAACACGGAGGCAACCGCTTTCTACCACGTTATCAACTTTATAAGGTGATAATCTGTCAGTGTTGTGTTTACAACTTGTTATTCTGCCCACAAGTTCCCACAAAAGTCAATTACTACAGGTTTAAATAAAAGTAGCAAAACCACAGTGTGAACTTAGTATAGCCATTTACTTTTATATAATTAATAAAATAAATAAAGTCTGGAGCTATTAAAAGTAAAAACTCATTATCAGCAGTGGCTTTATTGTGAGTATTATATTTCTATATACAATTCTTACTATTACTGATGCATCAAGATGAATTAAATTATATTATATAGTAACGTTGGTCGAGAAGGAGCTAATTTTAATATACTGTTGGGTAGTTTAATCTGTAACAGTGCATTATGAATGAAAATTGCAGAAAGTAAAATATTTATTTCTGAAATATAGTATAAAGTGGCATTACATGAAATTTTAAACTGCCGATTAAATATAAGTGCCTCAAAATTGTACTTAAGAGTACTTACTGTAATACTGTTGTGATTGTCATTAATGATGTAATCATATTATGCAACATGTAACTTTCCAACATAAAGTGTTTTAAGATTAGCACAAAGGCGGGAGGGCTTCCTATTTACACCTCAGGGGGAGTTTTCTTACAATTGCAGGCACCAACATGCAGCCCTCCCTCCCTCTCTTCTGGCTTCCCCTTCTCCTGTGGATGTGTGCTGACACACACACTGCGTGCTAACAAATCTACATAAGAGTAATTATAGACCTGAGAGTGCGAGTGAGGGAGAAGGAGCATGTCTCAGCAAAGCATCACCTGCAGGGCAACAAGAGCCGTGTTGGACCACCGACAACCAACGCTTAGATCAGGCCCAAAAAAGAAAATATCAAGCCCGACCCTACCCGAGCCCGGCCCGACACATTAACTGTAATTATGACGCAGACCCCGATTTAAACCTGACAATTTGTTAACACATGGGCCGTTATAACTGACGATTCCGAGTTGTTTGAACTACAGAAATCTGTTTAGAATTATCTTAATGAATAATGCAACAATTCAATTCAATTTTATTTATAGTATCAAATCATAACAAGAGTTATCTCAAGACACTTTACAGATAGAGTAGGTCTAGACCACACTATAAATTCCAAAACCCCAATAATTACAGTAATTCCCTCAAGAGCAAGCATTAGCAGTGGCTATTGCCACAGTGGCAAGGAAAAACTCCCTTTTAGGAAGAAACCTCGGCAGACCCAGACTCTTGGTAGGCGGTAGAGCTGAAGATCTTTGCCCGAACCCGACGGGTTCGGTCTTAATTTCTATTATATTACACAAGCTCGGGCCGGGCTCGGGCTTGCGCTTCGGGTTGCATGGTAAATGTGCGGTCAGCTGATGCGTTTCGATTAGCGTGAAAATGGATCCTGAGGAGGTGAAACGGAGGCTGGTCTATGGAGGACTTAGCCTGTTTCTTTGTTCCAACTTCCAAGTGGCCTATAGCCTCCGTTAGTCATGAATAAATGATATTAAAACATGTATAAATGACGGCGCAGTCTCTTTTTTCTTTCTCTCCCTTTTCCGCCGAGTGCGGCGGAAAAGTGGCATACAGTGGCAATAATAGTCACATTAAAGATAATGGAACAGTGACTTTGAAGGCCATCGTGGAAGTTCATGTCATAGCAGGGCAAATCGTGTAATGCTGAGTAGTGCAGTCTCCTATACCGGATCCTGACTACTCTGTGCGTATGAACATCACAGCAGGGCGTTGCGGGATGTAACGTGGCGCTGCAGAGCATGGGTGGATGCGGCGGACGCAGCAGGATGCGGCCGGGAATTGCAGAGAATAAAGAAGAAATATAAGGACTCCGGGGAGTAAACTCCCCAGAGCTAGGTTAGTAACAAGCATTTCTGGGACAGGATGCATACAAAAGGAAACAAGTGAAAACAGAGATGAGAGAGCAGCTCAGTGTGTCATAGGAAGGAAGGAACTTCCCTGGCAGTCTAGAATTATAATAGCATAACTAAGAGAGGCAGGTTAAAAAGAGGTGCTTGGTGGGGCTAGAACTCTCCCCAACCAGATCGGGCTGTACTGGCCTGCCTCCCTCTACTCTCGCTATATTATTGATTATATGATAAATAAAACTGACTACGAAGAGGAGCAGATGGGCCGGTTAGGCGGACGCTGCACTCCTCACTCCTTAACTATAAGCTTTATCAAAGAGGAGGGTTTTCAGTTTACTCTCAAATGTGGTGACTGTGTCTGCCCCTTGAACCCAAATTGGGAGCTGGTTCCACAGGAGCGGAGCCTGATAGCTGAAGGCTCTGGCCCCAAGTCTACTTTTAGAGACTCTAGGAACCACAAGTAACCACAACCAACAAGGACGAAGCATGTAGGCTAAACTGCGTTGTTGGTTTATTCAGAATGGATCGCAAATGGATCCGAATGAAGAAAGGACCTCATCCCTGGCTCCCTCAGCCGAACAGTGTGGGTAACAGATCAAGGTAGCAACATAATCAAAGCCCTGGAACCATTTAGGAGACCATTTTGTCTCGATCACCCAATTAATACTGTCCTTCGCCATGGTCTGCATGCTGACGCACTGGCCGACAACGCGCCGGATATAGGAGAGACCGTATCTGCTGCTAAAGGAGATATGGAGATATCTGAAACAATCTGGCCTGGTTGCGCAATTACCGAAGACAGTGCTACAGATGGGGGAGACACGATTTAGCAGTTTACCTCACACTCAAGTCAGTGCAGAACATATACCCAGAGCTACGGGAGAAGCTGGAGAGGCATAGCTTTCTCCCCACCCAATTAGGCTAATAAAGTAATGATTAAAAAAACACAAATGCTTGATCAAGGGCCCGGCCCGAGGATAGTGGCGGGAAATATCGGCCCGACCCGGCCCGTGGATCGGGTCAAGTTTGGGGTCGGGCAGAGAATCTAAACTCTACCGACAACACAAGAAAAGAAAGGAGACAGAAGCAGACAGAGAGATGTGCGAGGAATGTGCAAAAGAAGATTGTACAGGCCAGTGGTTTCCTATTGGCTGGAGAAAGGGGGTTGTCAGACGTGGATTGGTGGTCTGTGTAATTTAGATAGCAAAGAATACACACATGCCTTTCTTTTATCTGATAGCGGTGAGTTAGACTTGAGGAAAAGGACATATGTAGCATCTCTATCACAAGGCAAGGACAATATTGGACGGTTCTCCAGAACCACAGATTATGTGCAATGACAACGTTTGGAAAAGTCTTGCCTCTTTCAATATCTGTATTGTTAAAACAAGTTAGGCTTAAAGTTATGGAATTAATTATTAATTGCAGGTCTGTGCACCTGCTAAATAAAGATCATCATTATTATTATTATTATTATTATTATTATTATTATTATAATTCCTGCATCAGTATTGAATATAGGCATTAGATCTAAATTGTAAAATTCAGATTATTCCAATATGTATTGAATTCCTAGATATACTTTGGATATATAGGTAGGCTTTGTGCAGAGAGACACACATTTGGATAAAGTACAACAGCGGCTTTAGACTGTGGATGTCCGACTGTAATATAATGCCATCTAATAGAAGTATTGGATTTCAGCTTTTTAAGTATAGGCCCTGACGCACCAAGCCGACGGCCAGGAACTAGTGGCGACGAAGGGCGACTGTGGCGTCACCTCATGTCGCCCTTGTCTTGGTCATAAATTAGCATTGGAACACACAACAGAGACTACAGCCGACAGACAAGTACCACGTACCATCTACGCCTGCGTGAGAAGAAATAACTCGCCATATCCGCAGGGGGTGGTTGTAATCTATTCGTCATTCAACAAGGGCAACCTGATAAAAACGTTGCTATGACACCCACAACAAACCGCGTTTGCTCGAGCAGCGGCAGAACCGAACAGAGCCTACAATCCCTCTGTTTCACTCCCTGCCGGGAAGACAGTGGACACCAGGAGATGGCTAACCAGACTGTCCCTCTCCCGGGCTATCAGCCATTCTCTCGGCAAAGAAGTCTTCATACAGCGGGAGCGACCGAACAGCGACTGATGGCTCGTTAGCCAACGTTAGCTTGCTAATTTCACCCACCCAACATGCCTTCATAATACACTGGTTACAGGAAATTAGCTAAACTAAATTGTCACTCGTCTGGCGATAGCAATGTGCTTTCCCACGATGTGACAAGAGCGTGTGAATAAAACATTAAGTTGTTACATTTTACTAATTTAGAGGCTGGCCAGATGGCTAATAAACTAGCTTGCTTGCTAGGGGTCTAATTGTTTAGCGGTACATAGAGAGGTCTATTATGAATTTTATATTAAATATCACGGTATAGGATAATAGTTTAGTAACATTAGTTTATTTTGTAATGGGGAGGTATGTAGAGATTAGGGATGCACCGAATCCAGGATTCGGTTTCGGAATCGGCCGAATATTGTCTTCCACCGAACCGAACCCTACACTTGGCTTGCGCTACGCTGGTCGATGTAATGACGCCGCCGTTGATTACGGGAAGGTGTTTACGTAGGTGGAGCGTTCAATGCAGTAGGCTGTGAGAAAGTGAAAATGGAACTCGTGCACAGACAAAGTGTTGTTTGGCAGTACTTTCAGTCAAAAGAAGGCCATTCAAGTCCAGCTACGTGTTCAATTTGCAATGCCGATTTGTCTCGTGGTGGCGAGAACCCTAAACAATACACAACACTACCGCTGTTAAAACATTTGCGTATGAAACATCCGAAAGAATGGCGTTGTGCATGAAGGAATCTACAGACAGCAGCCAAAATGCAGCAACTTCAGGTACGGCAAAGGAAGGACAGTCACTGTTAAAATTTTATGTTAACCAGACAACCATTAGTATCCTTCTTTATGGGATTATAAATCTAAAACGCTAATAATTTGGATATTGATTGGATCTTGAGATAGGGTAAACATAGGCCTATGGTAATTGTCAAAATAGTTTTTCCCACTTGTCTTCCTGGCATATTCTCTCTTTTTCTTTACAGTTAAAATAAAATTAAATGAAAAATACATTGCTGTGGACGTTGTTTTCTTCATTAATGTGTTTACTTTGTTAATGGACTAATAGTGTCATTTGTAATATTACATGCTTTTCAGAGTGAAATAATTCAAACCATGGGTTTAAAATCATATCCGTTAGCGTTTTCTGGCACCTCTGCAATGTGGAAATTTGCAAAGGTTCTGTTGCCGCCAAGTGTGCAGGAGTAGGAGGAGCAGAGGCAGTACATCAAAGAGCAAAGTGTCAAAATTGGAAGAGCATATGTTTGCTCACACCAGACAAAGCTGGAGTGGTTGATTTAAACTCTGGACGGTTTACTCAGGCTGCCATGTTGTTTACTTCAGGCAGGTGAGAATAACACATTTGAACTCTGGGTCACACCAAATAACCACAACGGAATGCCTTCAAATGCAAGCCTCTGTTCTCTTTCAAATGATCAGTTATTTAGGAGTGACAACGTAATTTCAACCAACTGCAGGAAACGACCCCAAAATGTGCATTTTAAATGGGGAAAAAGGAGACAGATGTTGACACCTGATAGCCAGCAGTTGCTCATGCTTGAGAAGCCAAGCATAACACAGTGAACTGAGAGGCAAACCGCAGGCTGATCTGATGCTCATTTTCATCTTTTCCTTTATGTCCTTTAAAGTACAGCAGAGAGCGTTGACAAGACCATCACACTTAGCTAAAGTTACAGGGACTGGAATTGGGTTTGTTTTTACTACCCTCTCTACACGAAACCTTAAAAATAACTGCAGAAAAACAAAATTGCCTGAACATGTTTCAGCCCAAGAACTTATCAAATACATCCCTGTGAATTTACTAGGGCTGAAACCATTCCTCGAGTAACTCAAATAATTTGATTACTAAAAATCCTCGATGCAAAATGATTTGCCTCAAAGTTTCGTTTAATCAATGTTACAAACGTATCGCTCACGGTGTTTCCGCACGGATGATTATTACGGTCGCACACCGGTCTGACGCTGCTGGCGACACATGCCATGAAACTGACGGCGCAGATTACAAAATGAAGAAAGAGAGCAAAGAGACAGGCTGGAGAAAAAGTGTCCAAAGTTTGCAATCAGTTCAAACGTAATTAAAACGAGAACTCTGTACAGTGGGTCTACTGCAAAATCAGACTAGCTTACCACAATAATAGCACAACATCAATGCTTCAGCATGTCAACAGAAAACATGGAGTCTAACTTAATCCAACCTGCCTAACCTTTAGGCAGTGGTGGCCTAAAGGTTAGAGAAGCGAGCTTGTGACCGGGAGGTCGTCGGTTCAATCCCCAGACCGACAGGATAAAGTGAAAGAACAGCGCTTTGTCCCTCCCTCATTACCACCACTGAGGTGCCCTTGAGCAAGGCCCTTAACCCCAACTGCTCCAGTGGAGCTGCTCAGTGGCCAGCAGATCAGACTGTTGTTGTACTGGGCAGCTTCCAGGTCGTCGTTGCAAGTCAATCGACTTACCTGGATAAATAAAGGTTAAAAAAATGAACGATGAAACTACACCAAACCCCCCTAACCAAAAACCAACACAAGAAAATGCGAAGTGATCTGATGCGAAGTGATCTGATCTAAAGAGCCGACTTGTTGACTATCCCTTCGGAAAAACAGCTGATTGTTGAGCACCATTTTCTCTCTCTTTCGCTTCACGGAACAACGATCTACTTACTAGCATAAGTGTAACAGAGCTGTGTGACATTGTAATCAAATATCTAAATGAAAATAGGTTAAGCATAAAATATATACTTATAAGCCTATAAACACATCAGTCTCCGGTTGAAACTTGTAGTTCTGAATGTTAAGTTGCACAACTTAAAGTGCCCATATTATGAAAAAATAAATCACATTTTCTGGGATTTAGGATGTTATTTTGTGTCTCTGTTGCTTCCACACGCATACAAACTTGGGGAAAAAAACATCCATGCTGTTTTGAGTGAGATACGGGTTTCTGAATGTATCCTGCCTTCAGTCTCTCGGTGAGCTGTTCAAAATCGGCAGGGCTTTCTACTAGGGCTGCTCGATTATGGAAAAAATAATAATCACGATTATTTTGGTCAATACTGAAATCACGAATATTTAAAACGATTACTCATTAACATTTGGATATAATGGATAGTGTCCAGGGTATAATCTGTTAGTGTCCTTTATCTCTCAGAAAGAGTCTTTGGATCAGAATAAAATCTGTTTTACTACTGTGAGTCGGTTCAGCTTTACAGATATCACACATAACGTTACACAGCTAATGAACAGTTCCACAGACATAACAATGTGCATCTCACATCACATGTTCACTCACTATGACCACTACTACGGTCATTGCTAAACATTGTGCCAAAATATCAACAATAATGTCGCCGTCAGTGGGCTTATTTGCTAGCTAACCTTAGGAAAAATCCAGCACATAGACGGTACCTTAGAGTTACGTTATTAGTTAGTTACGTTAGGTGATTTAACGTCCCTGCTCATTTTAACAACAAAACTAAATGCTGAGGGAACATTACTATGTTTTTTCATGTTGTTTTTGAGCAGTATGCCTATGCACCCCCACTAAGCTGGAAAAAGTTTTAAACAGTAAGTGAATACAACGTCTATAGACAGCATACTACAGCGGGGGGGCGGGGGGGACAAAGGCAGAGGGACCGCAGGGTTAACTAACGTTCGCTGTTCCCAGACAACTGAGTTGGTTTTGCATTTTTTTGCTCACCAAACACTGCTGCCATCTTTACTCGCGCTGAGTTTTTAAATTCCAGCAGATGATATGCACACGACTTGCCTCCCTGACTGGCTTCGGGAGGGGCGGATGTGCGCGTGCGTGTCATTCAGAACACAAGACAAAATAAGAGTGTTCTTGCAAAACAGAACATGGCAAAATAATCGTTTTTTTCTCGATTATACTATTTTGGTGATCGTTGGGAGCCAAAATCGAAATTGAAATTGAATTAATTGCACAGCCCTACTTTCTACGTCACTAGCCGAAACGAGCTGGCTAACCGTAGCTAGCATGCTCGTTCTGAATGGCAAAACACTGCTACAACACACACTAGTTCACCATAATCTACAAAAGAACTACTTACATGTCCCTGTTCTGCAGTTTTTCCACGCAAAGTTGGAAGTGTGCCCTTGTTTAGAAGAAGACTCCCGGCTAATGCTGCCTTGTACTAACTGAAGTTGTAGAAACAAACAGCTAGCTGACAAGATCCTTACCTAGCTACTGAGCATGTGCGCCTCCCAACAAAGATGGAACAGAAGTGAGATGCCTCACTCTGTAGCTAAAACAGAGACCTGAACACACAGAGTGAAAAGAGGAGCTGCAGCAATGTGCAGTACAACAAAAATATGGTGTTTTTTGAAAATTAAACCATGTAAACCTATTCTGGTACAACCTCAAAATACAATTATGAACCTGAAAATGAGCATAATATGGCCACTTTAAAGATGCAGTAGGTAAGTCTTATAAAACTAACTTTCTGTCATATTTGCTGAAACTGACCCTATGTTCCAGTAGAACTACATGAATTATGTAAAAAACTCTGGCACCTCCTACAGCCTGTAGTGCCATTGGCAAAATTCCACCGCTCCCGGTCGATTTTCTCCAATCAGGGCCACAGGGGTGGTCTATCTGCCTGTCAATCACTGCTCAGGCACACGCATATAGGGTTCTCCCCTCCCCCCTCCCCGCGCACGAGCTGCAGAAAAGTTTTCCAAAACTCTGTGAATAATGGAGTGGCTTTTCAGAGGTGGCGTGAGCTGCAGGATTTTAAAGATCTGAAGAACGATGCAGATGTAGCCACATTTCCTCTCAACAGGTAACATAATTACCATGAGTGATTTATCTTTCACTTGGTTATTAGTAGTCAAAAGTTCACAAAGCTACGTTGGTGAGGATGATAGTAACGTTAGCACAGTGGTCGGTCTGATATGATGCTGAAATGGCTAACGCTAGCCTGCTAGTTAGCATCGTTTTACTGTTGGTGAGTAAAGTTAACTTTGTGTTAGTGTTTTAGTTATTGAAAATGTTGTCTGTCTGACATGCCGGCAGTTCTGTCAAACTCCGTTGTGTGGGAGGGGCTTAGGAGACGGTTTGGGCTGCAGCAGAAAGGGAGGAGGGACTGAGAAGTTGTCGATGTTCAAATTTGTTGGCAAAGTCCTGGCTCTTCACAATCTTACCTACTGCAGCTTTAAGGTAATGTTTATGTATGTTTAATGTTTTTTGAGAGATGATATTGTAAGCGATGTAGGCAATAAAAATGTAGCTTTTTCCAAAAATTAAACCAAACTATTGTATATTATCTTCAATAAAACTAAAGTATTTCTTATCCGATTACTCGATTAATCGATGGAATAATCGGTAGAATACTCGATTACTAAAATAATCGATACTGATGGTTAAATTTCTCAAATTAAGAATTTGCTTGTAAGTTTTAAAATTTTAAATGTGTATTAAATTGCTTCCCTGAAGTGAACAACAGCCTATCAAAAATAAGATAAAGAACAGGAGTGCTTTGAGGATATGTGAGTTACAGACTTGTTATGGGTTCATCGGAGGGATACTGCTTGTTTGTGCTCACAGATGTGGGCCTGCCACTGCCTGCCAAACACATTGCATATGTCAACATTCATTTTCAGGAATCAATAGTGACCCTTTGTCCCCAATAACTGTCATGTGGGAGAGCAAAGCTCTACGTCCCTGCAGAATTTCTGGTATTTATTTTGGGGAGTTATTGTGACCAAATACTTTGATGTAGATGTGGTTTTTCTGACATTAAACTTTTAACATTATGTCCGGGTATGATGACGACAGGTAAAAACTAGCTGGCTTGGTGATGCTGGCACACATGCAGTACATTAGAGTCAGAGAATCAGAATGAGATTGACTGCCAAAGTAGTTTTCCCTTGCATGTAATTAGCCTTGGTGTGTTGCATACAATAACCATATAAAAATGGAATAAACAATAAAGCAAAGTACTGCAACAGTTAAGAACAAAAATATAGAATAGAAATATTACATTAAAAATATGTAAAAAAACACTTTTTATTAATATTTTCAAAATAACTGTTTTAGGGCTGTACGGTTTTGTGCAGGGTGTGCAAAATATTGATTGGAATGTCCAAAGTTCACAGTATATAATATGCGCAATGGTCAGGGATAATAGTCCAGGATGTGTGTTAATCTAACATGTAAGCTAACTTTGTTAGCCAACTAACCAGCGACCGCTGCTCAAGCTGCTCGGTCCCTCCACTTTTTTGCCGAGACACAGCGTTGACAGCCCCGGAGATGGACAATCGGTTTACGTTAGCCATCTCCCGATGTGCGCTGCTGCCTCGGTGGGGAGTAAAACAGATGGACCGCAGGCTCCTTCTGCCGATTTTCTGCTAATTCGGGCATCGCTGTTTTGTTGTATGGTGTCATAGCAACGACAACGACTCGCAGCGCTGACAGATTATTTCCGGTTCAAAAACCTCTCCAGCAGAGTGGGGAGGGGCAGGTGAAGCATGCGCAGACGCTTAAACCGATCATAGCCCGGTTAAGGTGTATACAAGAAGGGATACTCCGGTTACTGAAGAAGATCTCTACCTCTGTTAACCGGGTTATGTGAACTCCGATTTTAACCAGGGTAAGGGGTTTACATGGCATTTGAGAAATGGGGGTATTGCCTTAACCCGAATATAATCGTTTTGTTTGTTGACTGAGGAGTCACCCAGGGTGATGGGGGCGGGTGGGGCTGCATTCTTTCTAGAGTACACAACCATCTCCACGTTTAGCTCCATGTTGTTCTGACGACACCAAATTGTCAACAATCTCCCGCCTGTGACTCATCCCCACCAGAGATGAGTCCAATAAGGGTGGTGTCGTCTGCGAACTTCCAGAGCTTAGGTGACTGATGACTGGAGCTGCAGCTGTTGGTGTACAGGGAGAAGAGCAGAGGGTAAAGAACGCAGGCTTAAGTAGAACAAGTGCTGATGGACTTTGAGTTGGAGACATGTTTCGGGGCAAATGCAGCTGTGTCAGCTTGTCCTGTAGCAGAGCCGGGAGGATGGTGTTAAAGTCAGAGCTGAAAACCACAAACAGGATCCTGGCATAGAATCCCGAGGAGTCCCGGAGGATGGAATGTTGCCTGCATCATCTACTGACCTGTGGGCTCTGTAGGCGAACTGCAGGTGGTCCAAGAGTGGGTTGGTGAGGGTTTTGAGGTGAGCCAGAACAAGACGCTCAAAAGACTTCATAACCACAGAGGTCAGGGTGACAGGTCTGTATTCATTCAGTCCTGTGATCCTTGTTTTTTTGGGACAGGGAGGATGGTGAAGGTCTTGAAGCAGGCTTGTATGTGCCAGTGAGGTGTTAAAGAGGTCTGTGAACACCTTAGACAGCTGATCAGCGCAGTGCTTTAGTGCGGAGGGAGAGACAGTGTCAAGACCGGCTGCTTGGCAGGGGTTCAGTCGTGATATGAAACACTCCCTGATTAATACTGGAAGGCTTTGTATTAAATTACAGTATGCAAGTTGGCAGTGGACCACTCTTATAATCTACAACAAAAGGTTATTACAGACTCTACACGTATACAGTAGTACTCAATCACTTTAAGCCTAAAGTTATAGACTAACACTGTAACATGATGCATACATTAATGGCCCTAGTAAAGTAACATTTACCAGAAACAAGGGCTACATTTCGGAGAATGTCAGCAAGAAAGCGACAGGATTAGTTTTGTTGAGTAGCCTTTTGGTGTTCATCCTTTCATCAAAGGATTGAAACATCTTACAAGCTTACTCAAAGCAGTAACAATGTCTCATCTAGTCAAGACAGCACAATAAATCAATAAACTTGTTTTTGGTCTTACAGAACCTGATAATCTTGTATCAGATTTTTATCTTTGTGCTACATCTTAAATGTTTAGTTTATTGTCTGTATGTAGTTTTCTGTTAAAGGGACGCTATGCAGTTTTGGCCATTCCTTCGCTGTTTTCTTGCTTTTTGCGCGCAGGTTTTTCTATAGAGCTCCCCCTACAGCTTGGGAATAGATATTTGGCAGCTCCATGTTTACTTGTGTCTGACTCCTCGCTCGGTCAGTCTGCCGTTTCCTTTTCCCTTTTTTGGGGGCATTTTCAGCCTTTATTTTGGTAGGACAGCTCTCACAAAGTTCAGGGCTTCACCCTCAGCCAATGACAAAGTGCCTTTTAGTCACGTTTCACTCGTCGAGCGAGCGCAGTGGTTCGGAAATAAACCAAATGGATATTGATGAAAACCCAGGTACTAGAGACGAGAATCAGCCAACCACTCCGTCTAAAACAAAAAAAGGCTCGCAATCGGTGGTGTGGAAGTATTTTGGATTCAAGCAAGACGACGAGGGTCAATCTGGTGTGATTTGCAAAGCAAGGTTTGCCCTCGTTGCAGCACCGCAAGGTAACCCCACAAATCTTTACAGGCACCTCAAACGTCACCACAAAGTGCAATATGATGAAGCCATACAAGGCAAGAGGTGGGAAAGATGTTTCAATTAGCCTATTTACAGCCATGTTCAGGGCCATATTCAGCACAGTGCGTTAAACTTCTGTTTTTGGCCAGTAGAATGTTAATTCTATAAAAAGGCAAGCAGTTAAAGAGTGTGCTAACAAATCATTCTGTTTTTGAGACTGTACTTAAATTGGCAATTGACAAACTCATTTCTCTAGAGACTGAAGCTGCAGCATGTTGATTGACATGTTTTAATTATGTAAAGACATGTTCAATGAGTTCAGATAGAGCCTGTATCAGGGCCATATTTAGTTCAATGTGTTATATGTCACTATTTTTGATAGCCTACTGTACTTAAATGGCCAGTATGTACTTTATTTTCTTTATTCATTGAAGCCTATGTTTACAGGCTTGCGGTGATGCACAATGTGCTATAGATGCCAAAAGAAAATCTGTTTGGTACTGCCAATTTGTTTTGTCATGGTTCAGGTGTGCAATAAACATTACACTTTGTGAGAAAAAAAATTGTGGCAGAGAATCGTGATATCAATTCTAAGCTAAAAAAAAAAACATGATTCATATTTTTCCCCGAATCGTGCAGGCCTATTGTCGGCTGTACAATTAAAACAATCGGCCTCATTCACCAATATCTTCCTAAGTTTTCTTTTAAATATGTTCTTAAGAAAGTTTCTAAGAGAAGTCTACGTCGGATTAATAACGTGTTCTTAAACAGCAGAATTGTTCTCACCTGTGTTCTTAGGATTGATGAATCCCACGTCTTCATAACTGAAAGCGCGTGCTAGTTGTTCCTAATTAGCATAAGATAACGCCCCACAAATTCCCATATAAGGACATGACACTTCCTGTGCACCTCCTGGGAGATTAGAGATTGTCGGAGCGGCGGTGGAGGAAGTACTGAATCTCAGTACTTAAATAAAAGTACAAATAACCAGAGACATATTTACTTTAGTAAAAGTAGAAGGTGTCCACTACCACAAACGAGGCCTGGCTTTTAAAAAAGAAGTTCCTATCCTAACCAGCATAAAACGGAAATGTGTTGTTAGAATCGGAATGCGGTTGGTTTTATTCAGGGATGTATTTTAAGACGGTTTTATTTTCTTTAACCATGCAAGTAAGCAAATAAAGTGTGTGAAGCAGCGCAAATGGGGAGATGTGAAGAGGTCCAGCCAAATAAATAAGATATGAACGCATCTTACGCAGCCTGGCGGAGGAGTAAACGACGCTGTGGAGAGAAATAGATGGCAACTATGATTTAAAAACTGGAATAATAAAAAAAAAAAAGTTCACTTTTACCGGAGGCTGTATTACCGAGGGTCAGCGGCGCTGTGCCCGGGCTCTGGAGCACTGGAGCCGGCTTGGATCGGCGGTTCCCCATATACACTCACCTAAAGGATTATTAGGAACACCCCACTAATTAGGCCTGGCAAACTCGATTCCTTTTTAGTAGTGATGCACCGAAATGAAAATTCTTGGCCGAAACCGAAAACCGAAAAAAGAGGAAACCAAGACCGAAAACCGAAACCGAAACACCGAAAGAAATTAAGCCAATTATTAGTACCATTGCATTTATGGCTATGACTGTGTACTAACTTTACTAAAATCAAGGCATTGCAATTGTATAAATTAATATTAAAGTTTAATTAAAAAAATATCTAGCAGAAATATGGCTACAATCTGATAGTCACATACAGTATACAGTAGCCTAAGAACAGAATAGCTTACCTATTATTATTATTATTATTATTATTATTATTATTATTATTATTATTATTATTAATTGAGGCACTTTCTTGCAGGATTTCACTGAACATATCAGACAACGAGGGTGCATGCCCCTCATCTGGTGCAGCGAGACGAGTCTTTTTTTCTGCGCTCTGATCTCCTGCGCTGGGCGCGCTCCGTCTCCGTCTCCACGCGGGTTCTCCGCATCCATCGCGGCCTGGATCATTTCTCGTGCGCCCTGCTTTATTTCCGCATCCAAGTAATGGTCTTTATAACGCGGATCAAGTACAGTCGCGATGAAGTGCAGAGGATCCGAACAGATCTCACTGAAACGTGTGCTGACAGACTCTAAGAGCACTTTTCATTGTTTTCACTCCGTGGTCCGTCTCAACCTCGTTGCTTAGGAGACGCTTTGCAGGTGGAACGGATCGGGTACTGACACACGTGCAGGTCGCGTTTTCTGTTTGCGTCATCACAACATTTTCGGCCGTATTGTTTCGGTGATAAAGGTATTTCGGCCGAAAACCGAAAATGCCCTTTTGGGCCATTTTCGGCCGAAAGTTTTCGGTGGCCGAATATTCGGTGCATCCCTACTTTTTAGGATTCAGGTTATTCTGAGTCACTCACTAAACTGATCCGGGTTGTGCGAGTCACTTGAATCACTTGAGTCAGTATTGTATGCTACATCCAAGGCAAGCTTTTGATTTGGATAAAATGCCATGTTTTCATTTATTTTATTTGAAAAAAATATCCATAAATATAAATGGTCTGAAAGAAAACCGAATATTCATTTAAAAATGACATGGAATTATATTTCTTAACTTTAATAGGACTGACAAATAAGAAAGCCATCTGGACTCTGAACATTTACAATGACTTAAAATCTCTTTAATGTAAATTCCATGCGCCCCTTTTTCATGTATGCACTGTATGCATTTAATGTTTTAAATGTGTATGTGCATCTGTATTTGAATAATAAAGTTTTGTGAAGTAAAAAAAAAAATGAGTTGTCGGCGAGGCGAGCTTATAATGTTTCGGACTGTCTGCTCGACCTAATTGCATTTTAATATACTACATTTATACACCAAACCTACAGTAGGCCTAGCTAGGCTACGTGCAGAACATTGTATGTTATTTCAGAAGTGAAAGAATGGCTTTTGTTGTTGATTTGCATTACCATGAGCTCGAGGAGAAGCAGCACTCGCTCGCTGCTCGCTCATCTGAATCAGATCCACTCATGACAAGATAGCCGGCTGATTCAGTTGATTCGCGGGATTTACTGACTCCCGCGAGAACTCACGAGTCATCAACAACTCATGAATCACCAACAACTCACGAGTCATCGAGGGCTCGTGAGTTGTCGACAACTCATGAGTTGTCTGCGAGCCGAGCTGAGTCGAGCTTGTAATGTTTCGGACTGTCTGCTCGACCTAATTGCATTTAGCATACTACATTTATACACCAAACCTACAGTAGGCCTAGCTAGGCTACGTGCAGAACATTGTATGTTATTTCAGAAGTGAAAGAATGGCTTTTGTTGTTGATTTGCATTACCCTGAGCTCGAGGAGAAGCTGCACCCGCTCGCTGCTCGCTCATCTGAATCAGATCCACTCATGACAACGTAGCCGGCTGATTCAGTTGATTCGCGGGATTTACTGACTCCCGCGAGAACTCACGAGTCATCAACAACTCATGAATCACCAACAACTCACGAGTCATCGAGGGCTCGTGAGTTCTCGAGTGAATCCCACGGTCTGCGAGCTTCCGGCTCTGAGTTTGCGGGTCGGGACTGTCTCTCTGCTCACTCAGGCGCTTGAGTTGACTTGTGGAGTTGCTGTTAACTACGAAATTGTAAGTTATAACGCTTTTTGCAGCTAAGATGGCTAGGAATAGTAGAAGCTAATGTTGCAAGAGGTTTGTGTGTGCCGCTGTTATCATGTTAGATTGAATTGTAGTAGGACTCAACTGAACCGGGTTAATGATGCTAGAGACTCGTGATTCGTGAGTCAATTTAAAGACTCGGGTTAAAGATCCGAGTGAATCACAACTCGAACAGGTCTACCACTAATGCCGTGTTTGACCCCCTTTCGCCTTCAGATCTGCCTTAATTCTTCGTGGCATTGATTCCACAAGGTGCTAGAAGCATTCTTTAGAAATGTTGGCCCATACTGAGAGGAAAGCATCTTGCAGTTGATGGAGATTTGTGGGATACACATCCAGGGCACGAAGCTCCCTTTCCACCACATCCCAAAGATGTTCTATTGGGTTGAGATCTGGTGACTGTGGGGGCCATTTTAGTACAGTGAACTCATTGTCATGTTCAAGAAACCAATTTGAAATGATTCGAGCTTTGTGACATGGTGCATTATCCTGCTGGAAGTAGCCATCAGAGGATGGGTACATGGTGGTCATAAAGGGATGGACATGGTCAGAAACAATGCTCAGGTAGGCTGTGGCATTTAAACAATGCCCAATTGGTACTAAGGGGCCTAAAGTGTGCCAAGAAAACATTCCCCACACCATTACACCACCACCAGCAGCCGGCCCAGTGGTAACAAGGCATGACGGATCCATGTTCTCATTCTGTTTACGCCAAATTCTGACTTTACCATCCGAGTGTCTCAACAGAAATCAAGACTCCTCAGACCAGGCAACATTTTTCCAGTCTTTAACGGTCCAATTTTGCTGAGCACATGCAAATTGTAGCCTCATTTTCCTATTTTTAGTGGAGATGAGTGGTACCCGGTGGGGTCTTCTGCTGGTGTAGCCCATCCGCCTCATGGTTGTGCGTGTTGTGGCTTCCCAAATGCTTTGCTCCATACCTTGGTTGTAACGAGTCAAAGTTGATCTATCAGCTGGAATCAGTCGGCCCATTCTCCTCTGACCTTTAGCATCAACAAGGCATTTTCGCCCCCTAGGACTGCAGCATACTGAATGTTTTTCCTTTTTCAGACCATTCTTTGTAAACCCTAGAAATGGTTGTGCATGAAAATCCCAGTAACTGAGCAGATTGGGAAATACTCAGACCAGCCCGTCTGGCACCAACAACCAGACCACGCTCAAAGTTGCTTAGATCACCTTTCTTTCCCATTCTGACATTCAGTTTGGAGTTCAGGAGATTGTCTAGACTAGGACCACACCCCTAAATGCATTGAAACAGCAACCATGTGATTGGTTGATTAGATAATTGCATTAACGAGAAATCTTACAGGTGTTCCTAATAATCCTTAAGGTGAGTGTATATCTACGGCAACAAAACTTCACTGGTGAGACAAACGTGTGATGGTCAGGAAGACGTTTTGGCAAGGGGAAACTGATCAGAAAATGTAACGGAACATTGTAGAAATATAGTGGAGTAGAAAGTATAGATAATTGCTGCAAAATGTAACAAAGTAAAAGTCAAAAGTAGGCTATGCACTATTGAGTCTACTCAAGTAAAGACAGATACGTGAAAAATGTACTTAAGTACAGTTACAAAGAATTTGTACTTTGTTACATTCTACCACTGCATTTTGGCCAAATAAATAGCGATCAATCACCAAATAACGCAGGATTTAATCAGTTTAATTGCTAATGTAAATTGCAGTGTTAGTGTTTTTTGCATAATATGATTTTTTTTTTCAACAAATGATCAGAAATACATTACAGTACAATACTAAACGACTGTAGAATTAAATAAAATGCAGTAACCAATCATTTGGAGCAAATTGTCATCACTGCGCAAGAGTGCTTTTCAGTGTTCGTAGATTTTGTTCTTAGCTAAGAACAAATCCAAGTTAAGAAAACATTAGTGAATGCCAGAATCTTCGTAAAAAGTATGTAAGAAGGGTTTAAGAACACATTTCTTCGTAAGAACGGTTGGTGAATGAGGCCCAATAAGCTGAAAGAGGCTAAAATGCTCAGTAGAGCTAACAAGAGCTGTAGAGTCAAAATTCTCTGTGGGTTCTTCACTGAGTGACCCCTTTTGCATTACACATTGTCCTTTTGACGTAAAATGTTTTTAAAAAGTCCAGCTTTTAACTTTCCCCTTTCAACACTTTATCTTGAAAGAACTCACCATTTGTAGCCTGGTGGACCAGACTTGTTGTGACTTCCAAATCCACTTTTTGTCCACATCGTCCCAAACCCTGAATGAGCTGTTGCAAAGGTAATTCAAACTCTGTGCTTGGATAGCACATCAGGCCACTGGAGCACCTCGGCGTATAGACCCCGCAGAGCTCCCCCTCCAACCGGGCACACAGTGGACAGCAGCCGCAGCCCGGCTCCCTCACTATTTCTGTGCATGTTGCTGTGACTTCGGGACACGCAGCTAGGCTCTCCGCCGTACAACTTGGGCATCGGAAAGCCAAATCCCCAAGTAAGATTCCAGGCAAAGCAAAGTATGCAAACAGCAACCTATAGGTAAAATATATGACCATTCTAACGCTTTCTAGTGTTTCTAAGTGACTACTGAAAGTCAAAATAACCCTTGGAAGATAACAGTATGGACCGCAGGACCCTGAAAAAAACTGTGGGTAAACACTGTGATGGCGCTGACAGGGTCCTATCTGCTCTCATATTACTGCCTGACTGTAAATCAGAAGAACAAGAGGTCTCATTACATCAAATAATACATCCTGGAATGATTGATTTTGGTTTGGTTTATATGTGCAGATACAAATGTGTGTAAATGTATCTATGTTGTAAGATATAGTGGAATCCTATTCTCATTTGTGCACAAATAGATTTATTACACCCACATTATGCTTCAATCTCCTATAGATTCCAATTCAATATAAGATTAAGAGAAAAAAGGTGGACTTTTTGTTAAGTTCATTGCAAGCTGAAATGGCAAACAAATACAACAGACTCTGCACCATGCACACCCCCTTATAAAGAAACTTCAAGTCAAAGCAAACCGTAGAAAACCAGATCTTTCCTGGGGAATATCAAAGCCAGTGCTGAGTGTCTGTGATGTGGCCCCTTTCATACGCTGCATGTCAGCTGGCACTCAGTTACAGGTGAGGCCAGGGGGCCAAATTTACTCTCCATTTCTATGTAGCCCAATTATTTTTGCCAGTGGTGGTGGTCAACATAATGTGCTGTGTTACCAAATGCACCTGGAAAACCCAAATGATTACACCACGGCTGTCCTTCAGCTTTAAACAAGTGACTGTTTACTTGAACCCTATGGAGATGGGACAGTTGTGACATACTGTAGGGCAAACCTCATTCCTGTGCTTCTTTCCTACGTTTGTTTTTTCATTTCACCTGGGTGCTCTTTGACTGTGTTATTCATTCTTCAATGGGATTAAATATGCCTTAATCTTCCTATATAGCTACATAGCTATATCCCAAAATGTGTTTATTTAAAGTAAGAAAAGCAAAATACACAACTTCAAATATTCTGATAGGAGTTACATAACAATACATAACAATTTGTAACTCTAAACATAGAGTTACAAATTAAATAAATATATAAGATAAAATAAGTTAGTGGTTTTCAGCCCAGATCTTACTAACATTTTGTTTCTTTTTTAATTGTATGTATAGTACTGTAGGCCTGAGTTGTAAATTAGTCCTAGCCTTTAAAGTCTTGGTTGTATGTAATACATGTACATTGACAGTTTTTGTGTCTAAGTGACTAATGGGAACTACCTTTTTTGAAATTGGTCCAGTATGAGCAAGAGCCCTGCAGCCAGCAGCCGGGAAATGGGCTGCAATGTAACCCTATGGGGCAGTTATCAGCCGTCAATGTACGTCTACTAAAAGTGCTCATTTTTGCCACTGACAGGCTAAAGGCTTTTCTCTGCTGATTATGTGCGACACCGACGCCTCTAAACGATGACACAGCTCCGGCAATAGAAATTGACAAAAGAGGGAAGATCTCCAGTCTCAAGTTCACGACATACATATTCTGTTGAAGCACTCATGGGCGGCTCAAACTTCTGAAATCTTCTCGGTTTTTCAAAAGATTTTCGCCGTTTCATCACTACTAGAAATGCAACTGTAGCAAGTATCTTACTATACAAAGTGTAACAACACTTGCGACCGCTTTATTGGCATTGCCCTGACTCATTGTGGCTTGAACAAGCTGCAGAGGAGACGTAGTCTCGCTCTGTCAGGAGGCCCCACTATATGGCACTCTCTGTTCAACAATCGGTTGCCAGCAGGCACATCTTTTTCTACTTGTACATATTGAATGTCTTAAGAAATTTGCAAGGAAATATGGTATAATTACAGACAGTATTACTATTTCATATTTAATTTTGCTCCATTAGTTGAAACAGAAAAATTTGGATTATAGGATTTGAATCTCACTAATAAGGAGCTGAGAAGCATGCATGATGGTTACGTAGTGAAATGTGATGTCACGATGGACTAACACACAGCCACATGATAGAACTGACTGAGTGCTGCACCTCTTAGAGACTAACATTAACAGGAAACTTCTCGCCCATTACACAAAATATTTTCCCGACTGACATCCTGACTGAACCCAGGATGCACACTAGGCTTTACGGCCTTGCAGTGTGATGTCAGTGGAGCTCACTGTGTAACACGCTTCAACTCAGCTGCTCTGGGAGTATGAAGTCACGTCTGTCAGGGCCATTTAGCCTCACTTTGCCTGATTCTACCACTTACGTAAGATTTCTGGACTGGAAGAAAAGGTTTGCAACAGGACGAGAAATAAAGAAGTGCTAGTTGGAAAACACTTTTACTCTATGTCAGTAAATCATAATGAGTAAACTTGAGATCTTTGGTTATAATAGAATATAATTCTAATATAATTGTTTTGTTTTGATTAAAACCACTATGTGTAGAATCAGAAAATTTCTCCCAGCATCCGAGCGGTAGTTTAAAAAAAAAAAAAAAAGACATAAATTTGCGTGGTGAAATTTCCCACTTTCCAGCCCAAACTTGAATTTTTACATTTTAAAAAGGCAGGGTTGGTAATGTTGAAAAGCTAGCAAGATATGAAAGTAGCATCTCCTCGGGTCCCCGTCTAATCCAGAAATCCATCAGAAATGCTGAATACTCTGTAGGCCAAGCTGGGAGTGAAAGATGCCCTCTCCAGGATGACTGCAGGCCTTCCAGGTGCCACAGTGCAGGTATGTTCCATCGTTTTAGCTAGTTAAAATTTCTTGCATCACACTATTCATGAACATGGAACAGAATATTCATTATCATTGCAAAAGAAGATTAAACCAAATATAAATGTCAGTAAGTAACCTAAAACAAAATTAAATCTATAATATTGGTCCCACATTAGGCATGGTTTGCAAGTAATTCAATTAAATAATAGGCCTTGTAGGCATAAACGTATCAATTATATTTTTCAGGCTATCCAGACTCTTTCTGCCGGTGTGCTGGACGACAAAGATGCCCTTCTCGCAGCTGTCAGTTGTCCAAAATTCAAACTCCAATGGCTGAGAGATGCAGGTAGGAGGGAGCGAGTTAAAGAGCTTCTGACAGCAGAGTGCCGCCGCACAACTGCTCCTGCAGCACAGAGCCCTGCCAGTGTGCCCACCACATCTGCCAGCCAAGGTGAGATGCCTTTTTTTCACTTTTGAGGCAGAGCCAGAGGAGACCTACTCTGCAGAAAATGAAGTCATGGACTACCTGAGGTCAGCCTATGACCTTCAGATTCTGCATCAGTTTTCAAAACATAAAGTACATTTTCTTGAAGTATAACACTCCAACACCATCAAGTGCTCCTGTGGAGCAGCTTTTCAGTCTGGTTTGGTGATCACGTCTAGAAGAAATAGACTTTCTGACAAGAGGTTTGAGAAGCTTCTGTCTGGTTTACTCGCCCCCACTCCACTGTTTCACTCATAACATGCGATTACTTTTATTATTATAAAACGTTATTATTATTTTCTTCCCAAGAGGGACTTTTCTTCCCAAGAGGGAGTTTTTCCTCACCACTGTCGCACTGCTTGCTCTTGAGGGAATTACTGTAATTGCTGGAAATGTTGGGGCTTTGTAAATTATAGAGTGTGGTCTAGACCTACTCTATCTGTAAAGTGTCTCGAGATAACTCTTGTTATGATTTGATACTATAAATAAAATTGAATTGAATTATTTAGGACTTTTATTTCCTAATGCCACATTTATTGATTTCCATCGCTTTTTATTTCCAGTTCTTATATGCAAATCAGGGGGGGCGGGGCTATCTCTCACATTCACAACAGAGCCGTGCTCTGTACCCAGCGCACCTATTCTGGGGTAACTCAACCATCAACTAGCACTGACCTGACGGAGCACCACGACCGGCAGTTCGCGGTGCTCTGTACCCAGCGCACAGTTGCCTGTTCTGGGGTAACTCAACCATCAACTAGCGCTGACCTGACAGAGCACCACGATCGGCAGCTCACGGGGCTTGTTGGTGGTCTAGTTACCCCAGAATAGGCAACTGTGGGCTGGGTACAGAGCACGGGTCTGTTGTGAAAATGTCAAAATGTATTTTTCATAATAATTAATTAATATAATTCATAAAGCACTTTAAAAAGCAACCAACGTTGCACAAGGTGCTGTACAGAACAAAGTAGAAATCATTTAAAACATTTACAACATTTAACATTTAAAACATGAAACAGTATCACAGTAAAAAAAAAAAAAATCTGGGCCTTTTCTGGGTTTTAAGAAGAGATTTAAAATGAGACAGTGAAGAAGCCTGTCTAATAGGCAGAGGTAGCTCATTCCATATTTTTGGAGCTGCCACAGCAAAGGCACAATCCCCTTTAAGTTTCCGCTTCGTTTTAGGGACACTCAGGCGCAGTAGTTCAGTGAAAGCAACTCGGACAGGTAGGATGGGGCAAGACCATTTAAACACAAGTCAATTAATTTTAAAATGGATCCTAAAATATACAGGCAGCCAGATAATGTGCTCATATTTACGTGCTCCAGTTAAGAGACATGCCGCAGCGTTTTGCACCATCTGAAGACGAGCAACTGATGCGGCACTGATGCCTACATATAGGGCTTTACAGTAATCCAACCGAGTCGTCACAAAGGCATGTATTACTGTCTCAAAGTGCTGCCTAGTAAGAATCAGCTTTATTTTGGCTAACTGCAATAATTGGAAAAAGCCTGCTTTAACCACTGCCCCAATCTGTTTGTCAAGCTTAATATCGGAGTCAATTTTAACCCCTAAATTGGTAACGGTTGGCATATGACATATTGAGCCAAGGGACCCAGGTCGACAAAAGGGGTCCCAGTGTGTGGACACCAAAAAACCATCACTTCCGTTTTTGTTTCATTAAAACTTAAAAAGTTAGAAGCCATCCAGGCCTTCATGTCATCCAGGCATTCGAGCAGTGGTCTGAGAGAGTTGCTCTTTGAAATAATTAAAAGTAAAACCTTTTTAATATATTTATTTAACTAATTGATTCATTTTTATATGAATATTTACATTTATTTAATTTTTATGTATTTATTTATTTCATGATGTATTTCAAAAGGCATATTTATTCATTCATTCATGTATTTATGAATCTATGTATGCATTTATTCATTTATGTAATATTGAATAAAATTGCATTCCATACTGCAGTAGCTTAATATGAGTGCATTTATGTTTCTAGTAATATGAAAGGTGTATTTAAAGTTTTGATCTGCCAGGAATAGTTGTGGCTTTAAAAAGCCATGTACAGACTGTTAGGGCTAAAACACACAAAGCCCAAATCACTACTAACTCACTACACTGACAATCAGGTATCTGCAAGCTCATTAAAATATGCAATGATTAAGATGAGTGTAGCTATATAATGAAATAGCATCATTTGTACGTGGCAGAGGCCCCCAAATTCGGGGGCGCCGCCCATTTACCGTTGGGGCCCCTTAAATTGGTTCACATTTGAATCAATCCTCAGATCCTACTCACGCATCCGATCCGCGATAGAGAAGAAGAAAACAGCGGAGTTGGGCTGATGAGACAGCTGCAAGCAACCCGTCTGGGTGGCGACGCAGGTCCTGCTGTTGGAGTCCTTCTTTACAAGGCAGTAGCCACAGGCTAATTAGCACGGTTCTCCAGTGAAGTCCTCTCAACTCCTCTCCCGGTTGTCCTCGGTGAAAGCTGCGGCTGGCGTTTACAACTGACTGTCCCTCCCCGGCGGTGCTATCTTAAACGCCCACGTTTTACAGTTAACACTTAACACTTTTCCAAAGCTAATAACAAAAACAACAAACGCCGGGCTAACCTGGCTGCACTTCACTTCAAGCTACGGGATAACAAGTTACAAAAACTGCGAGTTGCACACGACTGTCAGCTGCCAAATGATACTTGTGCCAATTCTTAAGAAGAACTTTAGTCTAAACATCAGTCACGTTGACATTAAAGTTAGTTATGCTCTGCTTCGCTCATAACACGTTTCTCTCTCATGTCGTCTCAGACTCTCTCGTTTTTCCAACTTCCCAACATAGTGATCTCCGATTGGATTAGATTACCCAGTCAACAAAGGATTATGGGAAATGTGGTTTTCATTGAATTTACCCAGAGTTGAAATAAAACACCATTTATTCATGTATTTTGCAGTATGAAATAAACACTTTTGTATTTATTTAGCTGTATTTTTGTAGGTCCCTACATCTCCTCCAGTGCAAAGCAGGGTAATACAAATACCAGTTAATTACACAACATACACACTGATACGTGGCTGGTGCAAAACAAATATGCGGAAAAAGAGTTAAGTCGTTTTTTGCAGACCAAAACAAGGATTTTATATTTTTCCCTCCTTTCTAAGGCAAATATCAAGTTAACAGTACATGGCCTCTTTGTTCTACTCTTGTTCCCACCCTTACTCAAGTACTGTCCTTAAGTACAAATTTAAGGAACTTGTAGCCTACTTTACTTGTCTTTTCTTTTAATGCCACTTTCTACTTCTACTCCGCTACATTTCAGAGAGAAATATTCTACTTTTTACTCCACTGCATTAATCTGACAGCTTTAATTACTAGTTACTTTACAAGTTAAGATTTTTACACATAAAATACATGCAGTTTATAAAATCTGATGTTTTATCATAAATAAAACTACCCAACAACATAACAGCCTACAAGTCCAGCTGAGATGATTGGACCATTAAACAGTTTCTAAAATGTTTACTTTTAATACTTTAAGTACATTTTCCTGATGATACTTACATACTTTGACTTAAGTAACATTTTCAATGGAGGACTTTAACTTATATTAGTATTTTCGGTGTGGCGTTGGGTATTTGTACTGAAGTGAATGATCTGAATACTTCTTTCACCGCTGTTCCTACCTGACAAAACATTTTCCATGACTTTCAATAAGAGACACTGTCTAAACAGCACACATGTTGCTTTTCACAGCCACAGAGCGTATACCACACCTTCTATGCTGTGTACTCTGTTTGCTCCGTCACTTACACCGTTATGCCTTCAATCTAGGAAAATGGAAATGTTTTCTTATGACCATTTCTCAGCATTCCTCCGCTCACGAATGCATTATGATTATATTGTGTGTACACGTTGCTTAGCAACTCCAAATGAGTGGGCAATAGCTGAACAATGTCGGAACGTTTAATTCTACACTTACAGCGGAACGACCTGATAGTTCAGTGCTGATAGATATTGTAACTGGGCTCCTGAATGATCCATCTTTCAAAGAGTCATTTAGTCGAGACAAATGGAATACCAAAGAAAGGTGGTCACATTTTCCACAGTCAGTCATTTCCCTCAGCCATGGCTATAATTCATAGGAGAGAAGTGTAAAAGGAGGCCTATATTTGGGAGGATTCCGATATTCAGCACTAATTAAGAGACTGACAAGGTTGTAGAAAGAAATATCTCTGAAGGATTTTTACTAAAGTAGGGGGATTAGTCCAGGAAAGGGTTTCTTTTGCTTGTTTTTTTCACAAGATTATAAAACCTTGTGAACAGGCGGCCTTTCTCCCTTTTCACTAGGCCCTGTTCCCGTCATTAACAGTGTTTCGGCGTTATCCCTAATTTCAGTAACATTTTTCAGTTTATTCAATGAATTAGCATTTGATCAGCTACTCACCAGCTCAGTCAAGGAGAGTGCATACAGGTTTGCCAGATCAGGTCCTCTCAGCAGGGAGGAGCTGTATATATATATGGTAGTCTCAGCAGTAACTGATCTATGTAAGTCTAATGGTATTTTTCAGATCCAGACTATTAATGTTGTTCTTTCAGTGTACCTCACAGGTGGTATGTTCCATTTAAGTGAGGCTGAGATGTTAAAGTGCCTCAAGTAGAAGAAGAGGAAGGAGTTGGTAACTTGCTGTGAGGTTGCCTTTTTTATATTATTTTGCCCCAGTTTTAATGTAGTTTCATTGTAATTCCGAGTTTCATTATGTGCCCTTTGTTTGAGTTTATATTTTGTTAACTAGTGCAATTCCCGTTCAAAACGTGCCTGTTTGCAACAGGGCGATTTCTGTTTTCTTTTTTTAAAAATCTTTTTTTGTGTGTGGAATTTTAGGCATTTATTTGACAGGACAGCTTAGACATGAAAGGGGAGAGAGAGGGGGAATGACATGCAGCAAAGGGCCGCAGGTCGGAATTGAATCCGTGGCCGCTGCGGCGAGGACTGAGCCTCTGTACATGGGGCGCACGCTCTACCAGCTGAGCTACCCAGGCGCCACAGGGCGATATCTTGGCCTTTTGTATATGTCTTGGCCTCCTGTATTGCTGCTTGCAGCTTTCTCCAGAACTATTGTACCCCAAAAGGGCCTCAAAACATCTATTATGCAACTCAACCATATCCTACTGACTTCAGAGAAAAACATTGTGCTGCTGCATTTACCAGACAGAGACATGTTACTACGTTGCAGATTCAGATTTACAGTGGGGAGAACAAGTATTTGATACACTGCCGATTTTGCAGGTTTTCCTACTTACAAAAGATGTAGAGGTCTGGAATTTTTATCATAGGTACTCTTCAACTGTGAGTGACGGAATCTAAAACAAAAATCCAGAAAATCACATTGTATGATTTTTTTTATTTTTTTTTATTGCATGACATAAGTATTTGATCACCTACCAACCAGTAACAATTCCGGCTCTCACAAACCTGTTAGTTTTTCTTTAAGAAGCCCTCCTGTTCTCCACTCATTACCTGTATTAAATGCACCTGTTTGAACTGGTTACCTGTATAAAAGACACCTTTCCACACACTCAATCAAACAGACTCCAACCTCTCCACAATGGCCAAGACCAGAGAGCTGTGTAAGGACATCAGGGATAAAATTGTAGACCTGCACAAGGCTGCACAAGGCTACAGGGAAACAGGCAAGCAGCTTGGTGAGAAGGCAACAACTGTTGGCGCAATTATTAGAAAATGGAAGAAGTTCAAGATGACGGTCAATCTCCCTCGGTCCGGTGCACCATGCAAGATCTCACCTCGTGGGGCATCAATGATCATGAGGAAGGAGAGGGATCAGCCCAGAACTACACGGCAGGACCTGGTCAATGACCTGAAGAGAGCTTGGACCACAGTCAGAAAACCATTAGTAACACACTACGCCGTCAGGGATTAAAATCCTGCAGCACACGCAAGGTCCCCCTGCTCAAGCCAGCACATGTCCAGGCCCGTCTGAAGTTTGCCAATGACCATCTGGATGATCCAGAGGAGGAATGGGAGAAGGTCATGTGGTCTGATGAGAGAAAAATAGAGCTTTTTGGTCTAAACTCCACTCGCCGTGTTTGGAGGAAGAAGGATGAGTACAACCCCAAGAACACCATCCCAACCGTGAAGCATGGAGGTGGAAACATCATTCTTTGGGGACGCTTTTCTGCAAAGGGGACAGGACGACTGCACCGTATTGAGGGGAGGATGGATGGGGCCATGTATCGCGAGATCTTGGCCAACAACCTCCTTCCCTCAGTAAGAGCATTGAAGATGGGTCGTGGCTGGGTCTTCCAGCATGACAACGACCCGAAACACACAGCCAGGGCAACTAAGGAGTGGCTCCGTAAGAAGCATCTCAAGGTCCTGGAGTGGCCTAGCCAGTCTCCAGACCTGAACCCAATAGAAAATCTTTGGAGGGAGCTGAAAGTCCGTATTGCCCAGCGACAGCCCCGAAACCTGAAGGATCTGGAGAAGGTCTGTGGGCCAAAATCCCTGCTGCAGTGTGCGCAAACATGGTCAAGAACTACAGGAAACGTATGATCTCTGTAATTGCAAACAAAGGTTTCTGTACCAAATATTAAGTTCTGCTTTCCTGATGTATCAAATACTTATGTCATGCAATAAAATGCTAATTAACTACTTAAAAATCATACATGTGATTTTCTGGATTTTTGTTTTAGATTCCGTCACTAACAGTTGAAGAGTACCTATGATAAAAATTACAGACTTCTACATGCTTTGTAAGGGGGAAAACCTGCAAAATCGGCAGTGTATCAAATACTTGTTCTCCCCACTATACTCCCAACACACGCACAGAGGTTTCTCACTTTTACATATAGATACAAAGATAAATCGCTAAATGCTACAGTTTTGGTTTATCAAAAACTCTAGCCCACGTTGTCCTGAAAGAAAACTTATTGTGCATAACATGGTTGAGGCTATACAAGCATCATTACACAAAGAGACCAGGAAACACAAATATTGGACAAAATGTCTTAGACCCGATAGCGTAATTAGGGTTAGGATTAGTATAAACTAAAGGTTGAGGCAGGCATCCAGTAATGGATGTAATTCAATAAAGTTTCCCAAAATGCAAGTAAAACAGCTGTATTTTCACATCTGAGTATGTGAATCTCTAAATCAGGGGTTCTCAGACTTTTTTCAATAATGTATCCCCTTTGAATTGCGTTTTCAAGCCAAGTACCCCGTAACCAGCGTAAAAACATTTTTACATCTATATGAAGAGGAACAATACAGTGTCGGCAGTGATAGATTTACTAAACAACAACCTTGTAACTGAAAAACCTTTAAATGCTACATTTCAAATGTTCGCAATCCATCACTTAATTCATTCATTATTATAGCATAATTATTTTAGGACTTATGCATGACATATTTTTAAATGAGCATTTTGCAAAAAGTTCACGTAACCCTACTCTAAAGTAGCCCCAGGGGTACGCGTACCCCCATTTGAGAAACACTGCTCTAGATGGTATTGGAAGTGCTGAGCATGGATGGGATCATCCAGGTTTCTGTGTGTTTCCACAGACATGAGTCTCAGGTGAAACCGAAACTGGAAACTGCCTCAGGTTGTACATGTTTGTGTGTGTGTGTGTGTGTGTGTGTGTGTGTGTGTGTGTGTGTGTGTGTGTGTGTTTGTTTCTGGTAGCCTTGCAAAACAGCCTGGCAAATGTAGTAGGTAGAATGTAACTAAGTACATTTACTCAGGTACTGTACTTGAGTACAAATGTCAGGTACTTGTAGCCTACTTAACTCAAGTCTTTCCTTTTCATGCCACGTTCTACTTCTACTCCACTCCATATCAGAGGAATTAAAATTAAGAGACATTTGCAAACAAACGCTTGTAGTTTATAAAATCTGATGTTTTATTATAAATGAAACTAGCCAACAATATAACGGCCTACAAGTCCAGCTGAAATGATTGGACCATTAAACACACAACTGTTTGGATCGTTTCCAGTTTCTAAAATGTGAAGATTTTTCTGCATTGAGTACTTTTAGCAATAACACTCTAAGTACATTTTCAATGCAGGACTTTGACTTACAACAGTAAGTATTTTTACAGTGTGGTATTAGTGCTTTTATTTAAGTAAAGGATATGAATACTTAAAGACTAAAAGTAGCAATGAAGTAGCTTCAGCTAATGTTTGGAACGTACAGTACAGGCCAAAAGTTTGGACACACCTTCTCATTCAATGTGTTTCTTTATTTTCATGACTATTTACATTGTAGATTCTCACTGAAGGCATCAAAACTATGAATGAACACATATGGAATTATGTACTTAACAAAAAAGTGTGAAATAACTGAAAACATGTCTTATATTTTAGATTCTTCAAAGTAGCCACCCTTTGCTTTTTTTGATAACTCTGCAAACCCTTGGTGTTCTCTCAATGAGCTTCATGAGGTAGTCACCTGAAATGGTGTGCTTTGTCAGGGTTAATTAGTGGAATTTTTTCCCTTATTAATAAAAAATGAAAGGGTGGCTACTTTGAAGAATCTAAAATATAAGACATGTTTTCAGTTATTTCACACTTTTTTGTTAAGTACATAATTCCATATGTGTTCATTCATAGTTTTGTTGCCTTCAGTGAGAATCTACAATGTAAATAGTCATGAAAATAAAAAGGAAACGCATTGAATGAGAAGGTGTGTCCAAACTTTTGGCCTGTACTGTATGTTTGCACAGAACAAGTACTGCTTTTAGAGTGTAGTCGCAGTAGGAAGGAATCAACCCATGACTAATTACATTTTCATATAGCAGGAGAGTATCGTATTACGGCAGACTTGAAAACAATCTAACAAAAAGCTCTGTTAATTCTTCTTCCACAACTGCATCTTACATTAGCATAAACATGAACATGAACATGAACACTCATCTTAGTGCATGCACTCTGCTTTTCTATGCATGACCTTGTAACAGAGTTTTTTTTACAAGGTATTTCCCCACCTGTTGCTCAGTGCATGGACCAGCAGAATGTTGTCCTCCCCCTGATCTTTAACCCTCACCCTTCTAACCTTGTATAGGAGCAAGAGCTACCACCAAACATAAACATTAACTATATCTGTGAGATACCACCATGCAGGCTTGTTGACATTAAGGCCTCTTAGTGTCTCTGGGGGCACTTTATGTGGAACATGTCTTCCGGTAGCATGGGAACAGCCAGGCTCAGTCTGGGAAAGGAAGCACCCTGTCCATTGCTGTTACACAATCCAATTAGCTCGGAGTTGCACTGATAACAACACTGGACCAGTTCAGAAAGGGGCTTTTTGTGACCACTTGTGCATCTGTTAGTTGGCTGGCAAACCATTTGGATTATCCTCAGCACAGGTTCTAATATATAAAGGATTATACAAGGGATCCACAAGGAAGCAATACTGCTTTAAAAAGCTGGGGTATGTGCTTACAGGGCATTTTTTCTTTGCTTATCAGTGCGGGCTTTTTAAGATTTTTAACCTGTTTTATACAATTGCTACATTTTTTGATAACTGATACTTTTGATTTTTTTTAAGGTAAAGCATATGGAAGAGATTCAATCCATGTAATGAATACATTTTTATCAGTCTTTCATTTTCCATATGGACCTAGAACTAACTTGCAAATTTAAATATTCAAAGTATTTACAGTGTATTTGTTCCATACAAGCGCTTAGATAACATGTGTACTATGTACTTATTAAAAAAAGAAAAGAAAATCTTCCTCTCACTGCATTCCCTGGTAACATCTGTTTCCAGTGTCTGCCTCCCACGAGATAAATTCATTTATTTTGTGGGAATGTCCAGGAAGCAGATGGCCACCATGTCGGTTTCATAGAGCTTTTTTTCTGTTAAGAATGTGTAGCTGCACTTTTGAACATGTTCAAAATCCAACAACAAAAAAAATTATTATTGTTTTGGAAATGTAAGGGTAGAGTTTTAAATGTGATAAGCAGTGGCAGGTCCAGCTTGTTGATTTTGTGATTTGGCTATGCATTTAATCAAAATACTGTCTCATCACTGTGGGAGAGAAAGCGGAGAAAATGGATTTTCCAGTTTTGGAAAGTTTGCCTGTGTGCCTGGACATGACAGATATCCTAATGTGAGACAGCAAACATTCTGAAAATTACTTTTTGTTGTTTGTACAGAGGAGGCAGAGAACTCACTCCGACTCATGCAAATGCGTCCATTTATCTTATCTTCATTATGTATGCATGTAAAAACGTAAAAAAAAAAAAAAAACTTCACATGCATTATTGTTGTAAAAGCTGGTCTTCAATGACACAATTTATGTGAATGCCACCATTGTTCTTTTAATAGATGGTGTTGACTGCATACTTGTTGGCACTTATCTTCATCTGGACAGGTAAGCCAGAATTTCAATATAGCCAGGTACTGGTACTGGCAGTCATTATACATCCAAAAAGATAAATCATCATGTGGGTTTGAAGTCTAAATGATCATTATCATCATTAAGCTCTAAAACAAGAAGCGCTGTCATAGTGATTTAAAGGTTAGAAAACGTACACTTGGGATGCACTATCCAAATAAAAGTTGACAAAGTATGTTGGCTGGGTCTGTTTTAAGTTTGACTTGATCAGGTTCAAATCAAATAGCTGTTATTTTCTGTTGCAATATTCGGACAGAAAGAACGGAAGAATACACAACAACATAAATTGTGAGTTGAGCTGTAGCTTATAAAATCATAAACCGTCAAAGAATAACGGACGTAGCAGCGGTGACGTAACACACTGGTTTGTGGACTGCTGTTTTGAAGCCTCGAGTTTGGCCGGCGCCATCTTGTTTTGCAATGGCCCTGCGCTAAGCTAAACGCTAAAGAGGGAAAGTTGACGATTTTCAACCCTTCTGAAGCAAATCAGCCGGTGGAGATTTATGGGTGGGTAAACACGGACCTCCGGGTAGGCTACTGATGCCATTTATCTGCATGCACAGCAGAACAGAAAATCGGCAAACTTTTCCTTAAGTTACCAGCTAAGCCACAGCTAGCTAGCTAGCTAGCTTGGATGGCAGAACGCTGGACAAGAAATTTTTAGGCGACCAAAACGTTCCAATTAACTTTGATGAAGTGAAAACAGAGGGTCAAAGTGTACCCAAAAACAAGCTCATGGCTATTTTATGTACACAGTGCCATGGTTAGCATTGCTAAGCCTCTGTCCTGATTGACAGGTCGGCGTGGAGCCCCGCCCCTAAAGTATCCCCTGCTTTATCGTCAATTTTAAAATAAATAGGACCATAGTTTATAAAATGAACATCATGCTGGATTGAAAAATGTACAGGTTTAAGGCCCTTCCGCATTGGCTTCCCTTGTGAACACAGAGAGCAGGAGGGGACAGGACGGAGGTTTAACCAGCTGTCTCGGCAGAGTACCAGGCTGTGATCATAGACAGTATATAAACCGGACCAACAGACCCCGTGTCTCTGGACGGAGATCAGTGAAGGATATTAGAAGCACTTTTCCGGTGAGCGCTGAGCGTTACTGCGCAGCCTCCAACTGAGAGAGATGACGTAGATGTGACGTGAGCAACCTGTCTGAAAGTGTGAAGTCTTCTGGTAGCTGTGCCAAGAGAAATCTCAATCATTCCCAATCTTACAGAGACGGAGAGTGTAGGTATATGTAAGGAGATAACATGGGCACAGGCTAATTATTGCTAACTAAAATGTCAGTTAACATTAGTAATTAAACTTCAACAGCTAATGTAAGTTGAAACTGCCTGCGAGCTTATCCTGTACTATACGGTAATTCCTCTACTATGATACAGTAAGTCGCATGGTTATGACCCAATCGTTAGCCTATTTTAATAAAAACGTCTGCTACGGAGCCATAATGTGAGGTACAAGGTAATGGTAAATTGTCGTGTTTCTTTAGAAATAAACAATGGACAAATAGAGTCTTTAAACGGTTCCGTGACACGCAGGAAGAACGGGACGGTTGGGTTTAGGAAAGGGTCGTGGGTGGGCGTACGGTTCTGTGACACGCGGGAGGAAAGAAAAAAGCCACTCTAAAAAGCGGCTCTAGCAAGCATGACAAGCGGGACGCAAACCGGGTCTCCTGGGTGAAAGTCCTGTGTGTGACCCATCCACCACCCTTACATACTACTCGCTAAATCCTATCTAACTGCGGCTCTCCCCAGTGCGTTAAACAAACACGCTGAAGGGCGCCTTTGTCGTCGCATCAGATGCTGACAGCCACTGTCCAAACGTCCTTATTTTACGAGTTCGTATGAGAACGGGCTGATTTTCCAGGTATTTCAGTGTGTACAAGTGTTTCTAAAACATGTGGCAACCACATTCTCACACTTTGCCTCTTAGTAATTCAATTCAATTCAATTCAATTTTATTTATAGTATCAAATCACATACTAGAGTTATCTCTAGTATAGATTATTGACAACCTAACAGACATTAAGCAACACTGTCTGGGTCTATGATGTTAGCTGTTTGTCCGGACTGTTACTCTCACTCATGCTGTCTTCTCCAGGAACGGCTGCGAAATTTGTTGTTCCACCATGTGACCGGGACATGTTTGATAGCGGTGTTGACAAGTGCCTGTCGGACTTCAACAGGAGCATGGAGACAAGTGGCTATCAGGACAGGTGCCCATGGCCTACTGGAAAACGGTACTTTTTATTTATAGTCTTTTTGTCATCATTCAACAAATGCAGGGTTCTTTCAAAGTCACATTGTCCCAGTTAATATTCAATTCTATATCAATAATTTAGGCTTAATGTTTTTGAACCAGGACCTCCGGTATTTGGATCAAGTAGCTCGTGAAAAATAAGCTACTGCTGTTATTGCAACATTTAAGCACAGACGGTTAAGAACCGGGACGCCCCAACTCAGAATAATTTCCTGTATCTGTGTCACGTCAGTTTCTCCACTGCCACGCCTCTTTAGGAGACTCTTTAGTGGCCGGTCCCGGAGTGTTTTGATTCCAATGGGAGTTGGGAAGTGAAGGTTTCTAAAAGATTATGACCAATTCTTTTACCCCATCGTCACCGAAGTAAATATTGGACCCATTTGTAACAGGCCACATATCTCCCGAACATTCTGACCATGAAATGGATTTTTTTCAGAAGCACAAATCCGGTTGTGCAAATGTTTGAGGCTTGTTTCTGTCTCAGGAACCAACTCTAGCCAAATCTGGCAACACGGATAACGATCTACTAACGTTTGCGAATGCCATAACAAAACAAATTTTCGTAATGCTAAATATATATATATATTTTTTAGCTCAAAATATTAATAAATTGTGCAAATATAACTTTTCATCCATCCACAACATGTTGACTACACTTTCAAACGAGGCCACGCCCATTTAAGAGACAGGAAGCATGTACCATACCGCCATATCATTTGGTGCAGCATGTAATGCTTTAAAGGTCCCATGACATGGTGCTCTTTGGATGCTTTTATATAGACCTTAGTGGTCCCCTAATACTGTATCTGAAGTCTCTTTTATATAGACCTTAGTGGTCCCCTAATACTGTATCTGAAGTCTCTTTTATATAGACCTTAGTGGTCCCCTAATACTGTATCTGAAGTCTCTTTTATATAGACCTTAGTGGTCCCCTAATACTGTATCTGAAGTCTCTTTTATATAGACCTTAGTGGTCCCCTAATACTGTATCTGAAGTCTCTTTTATATAGACCTTAGTGGTCCCCTAATACTGTATCTGAAGTCTCTTTTATATAGACCTTAGTGGTCCCCTAATACTGTATCTGAAGACTCTTTTATATAGACCTTAGTGGTCCCCTAATACTGTATCTGAAGTATCTTTTATATAGGCCTTAGTGGTCCCCTAATACTGTATCTGAAGTCTCTTTTATATAGACCTTAGTGTCCCCTAATACTGTATCTGAAGTCTCTTTTATATAGACCTTAGTGGTCCCCTAATACTGTATCTGAAGTCTCTTTTATATAGACCTTAGTGGTCCCCTAATACTGTATCTGAAGTCTCTTTTATATAGATCTTAGTGGTCCCCTAATACTGTATCTGAAGTCTCTTTTATATAGATCTTAGTGGTCCCCTAATACTGTATCTGAAGTCTCTTTCCCAAAATTCATCCTTGGTGCAGAATTACAGCCACTAGAGCCAGTCCCACAATGAGCTTTCCTTAGGATGTGCCATTTCTGTGTCTGTAGCTATTGAGGAGGAGAGAGGGGGCAAGGTGGAGGGTGGGGGTGTGGCCTTGACCAACTGCCACTTTGCTCGTTTGAAAGCCATGATGTCTCTCTCTCTCATGGGTGGGCCAAATTCTCTGGGCGGGCAAAGCAGAGAAAGAGGAGGTAACCTTGCTCCTTATGACCTCATAAGGAGAAGATTCCAGATCGGCCCATCTGAGCTTTCATTTTCTCAAAGGCAGAGCAGGATACCCAGGGCTCGGTTTACACCTATCACCATTTCTAGCCACTGGGGGACCATAGGCAGGCTGGGGGAACGCATATTAATGTTAAAAAAACTCATAAAGGGAAATTTTCATGCCATGGGACCTTTAAACTGCTAAAGGGCTTTGTGACGCCGGCTTTAGATCTTTGACTGAATTTAATATCAGTATCAGATCAGATTGGAGATACACAATATTAAAGGACTCAGATCAGGAGTGGGGGGCCAAAAATGTCTTTATCAGGAAATCCCTGCATTAATAATAAATTGTATGTAGTTGGCAAACACATGGTATTACAAATATGCACCGTGCCTATCTATGAGTCTGTGTTATGGTTGCTGTTTGAGCCTTGGCATGCACGTGTTGCAGAAAGCCATCCCTGAGCTTAACGTTGTAGAGCCCAGTGAGTGAAAACCAAAGGCTGGATAAAGTGCAACATTACGCACAGAGTGTGGCCTTTTCAATAAAACTTTATATGACATTTAGTCATGGGAAAGGCAGATACTTTCCTGTTTCCTGAATACATTTGGTGCTGGTCAAAGTTTAAGCTTACTTGCTCAACTTTTAATGAAAACATGCTAGACTGTTGCTCCTGGGCTCATATTTCCAGACAGCAGTTGTTTGTGGAGACTTTTGCTTTAATTATGGCTGTAGTAATCCATATTTTACTGTTAACATGCTTTGAGGCTAAGCTCCTGTACAGCTCAAAGGGTGCGTTAGGGTGGAGTGTCCGTCATCACAAGGAGCCCAGCTTGTTGATCAGGCTTCCAGCTGTCAGGCTCAATTGAATCTCGGTGGATGTTTTCCACACGAGAATCTTGAAGTCACAACCACTCATGCGATTTATGCTGCTTTGGTGAGGCTACGGTTGCTTCTCCACCCAGAGGACATCAAGTTAACAGTGAAATGTAAGCGGCCTGTAAACACCAGTGGTTGATTTCTCCATTAATAAAAAGCTTGGAAGGGTAGATGTTTTTGGCTCGATTTGCTTTATCTTAAAATACTTAGTTTGAATATTGAAGTTGCCGCTTTAAAGGACCATGCCAATCTTTGCCGATTAACTCCAAAATATATAGGTACATTAGTGACCACTTTAAAAACATCAGGGTTCCCACACATTTTCATGGAGAACATTTCTAAACTTTTCCATTACTTTTCAAGGACCCATAATAAAAATGTCCATGACCGGTTGCAACATATAACACATGAAATATCAAATGTATACTTGCCCGGCATTATTCAAACCTATCAGATTCAAACATTATGACAGCTAGCTGGCATACATGAAGGGAGAGATGGAGCGCGGGAAGGAAATTAAGAAACATATGTGCAAGAAAACAAAACTGTCCCACATCGAAGCCCTAGAGCTACTTCACAGCTGCAGACAATAATACCAGGAAGGTTATCCATGCAATATTATTTTAACAATTAATTTCATTAAACATAGTCTATATCCACGACGTTCCACTTCCGGGATTGCTCCGCTGCAGCCAGAAATTATGCCGGATGTCCCTCCTTTCGGCCAGATGTCCGTTACCTTCCTCTACCTTTATGTTGTAATTCTAACCTCCGGTGGATTTGTGAGGACTATGGTTAACTGCTCCTCAGATCTCTGCAGGGTAAATCCAGACAGCTAGCTAGACTATCTGTCCTATCTGAGTTATCTAAAACAACTTTTGAACGTACACATGGAATGCTGTTTGGACTAGCCAGACCCTCCTCCGCAGCGCTGTGGAGGAAGGTCTGGCAAAGCGAGACTACATTAAACACAACACAATTCCATGATTTTTCCAGGTTTTCCAAGACCGTGGGGACCCTGTTCCATTCATTTCCATATGAAATGAAAGTGAATCCAGACTTGAAAAAATGTTAGAGTTCAGTAGTACAACGCAATGAAGATGCATTCATTGTATTTTTGTCCAATTTAAGTTACTGTTGCATGGCAATGCTGTTAGTAAGTGTCTACCAATGTGAGATGTTTGTATTGCTTCACCATGCAACTGTACCGTAATAATTGAAATCTAAATGCAGTAATGATGTCCACTGTACACTTGAATTTGCAAGATCCATTTTTTAGACAATAGACTACTTTCAATTCTCAAAACGTCAGATGTTAAGTAGTGAAATCCTCCAGACAGCTGGAACTAGTGATGGCCAAATGAAGCTTCGTGAAGCATTTTCTTTATTTTCTGAGCCCACTAGATGGCGCTCTTGGTTTTGAGAGAAAGGCCTAAGGCATTGCAATTCAGTGTATTCTCAACCCTTTGTTGAACAGAGAGCGCCATCTAGTGGGCTCAGAAAATAAAGAAAATGCTTCACAAAGATTTAATTTGGCCATCACCAGCTGGAACCATTTTGAGCCTTGAGATCTTAACTATGTGCTCTGCCTTGCTCTCTTCCTCTGCAGCATCTACAACCAACTCAAGAGTTGCGTGGATAATTCGGCAAATGGGTCTCGGTGTCGGGGTCACGGATTTCTGGTAGACACGGTCTTCTTGGAGGTTCATGAGATGTACTTTAAGCTGTGTGGACACGTGGACGACCCCCTGCTCACCACTCTGATTATGTTAATAGCGCCCGTTATCATTGCCACCCTCTTCCTGCCAATTCTCTGTGTTAATCTCACCACCTGGAAGATAGAGATGCCCAGCACTATGGGGCTCTGATGTGCTGAGCTGACATTATTCATATTCTATTATTCTCATAATTGGACAAGTTCACCCTAGGGCTCCTTTGCACCATGACCTCGAGCCAAACACACCCAGAAGCTTTTTCACCTAAGATTGAACATTAGGGGGTTGCGATTAAGAGTAGCGTTAGCCGCTGAATAACTTAAGCGGGGCTAATGGACCACGTTTGTATCTCTTAAATGACCCCACTAATAATGCCCGAAATGATACCAAAGGTCTACACTAGTATATATAGGTTATGCACTCATAAAACGATGGATTGGAAAGTTTGTAAGAACACCAGAAGTTTATGTAAATAACACTTGCCTGCTGGCTTCTGCTCTCTGCTGTTGTTGCTGCTGTGAGACGAGTGCTTAGGGCCGTCTACAAATTACAACACCGAAATATATTTTTTAATTTAACTTATTTTTTAAAGTAAGTGCTGTAATATAACTAGCAGGAAACAAGTAATAATTGAGGTAAGTTTGGAGACATTACCTTATTTAATCATTGAATTAATAAATATTTTTGTTGTAACTCTTTTCGGTGTAGTAATTTATAGACGGCCCTAAGCACTCGTCTAACTGCAGGTAGCAGCAGCAGCAACAGAGAGCTGAAGAGAGCAGGCAAGTGTTCATAAACTTCTGGTGTACTTACAAACTTTCCAATCCATCATGTTATGAGTGCATAACCTATATATACTAGTGTAGACGTTTGGTATCATTTCGGGCTGTTGTGGGGTCATTTAAGAGATACAAACGGGGTCCATT
Source organism: Perca fluviatilis (assembly GCF_010015445.1). Lineage (NCBI taxonomy): Eukaryota > Metazoa > Chordata > Actinopteri > Perciformes > Percidae > Perca > Perca fluviatilis. The sequence continues at coordinate 6,010,478 of NC_053123.1, forward strand.
AGCCGCGCTTCGCGCTACTCTAGCTGACTAGCTATTCTCTAAGCTAACGCCCAATGTAAACCAAGCTTCTGGGGTGGTTTTGGGTTTCGGGTCTCGAGGTCACGAAAGGACCCAAGGGGTGAATTACTCCGAACCATCACTTTAAATAAAGTTATAAAAATAAATGAACGATCCACTAAAAAAATAGGAAAACAATCTGTGATATGTAACATTATTCCAGCCGTTATCTTATGAAAAAACAGTAAATATAATAATGAAAAGAGCAATACTATTTCAAAAATGTTGAATCTCAAATGTTCAAATCTCATTTCGATTTGGAAATGATGAATCATTCAGCCCTAATAATAATTAATAATAAAATAATTCTGACAGCGGGTCATGCTAATTTGCACTCGGCACCTGTGGTGCAGAGAGATCGGGAAATGTCGACTCTCGCAAAACATATATATCACGGGAGCTCTTAAAATACACCTTGATTTAACGAAAATGAGTTAGGAAACATTAGCCGATCCATAGGGCTAATTTCTGTTTATGTCTGTTGACGTTTGGATGGACAAGCGTTTGAAAGGATATAAAACCAAAGGCTCAAGCTGTTCGTCCCGTTAGAATCTTCACAAAATCTCTAAAACGGAGCCGCCGAGTGCAAAGTTGGCCTGACCCATACTCAGAACAGCCAATTTGAAAAAGGTACTGCTATTTCCCTTCAAGTAATAGACATGTAAAACCCCCAAAAATCTGTTACATGTAACACAAAATTGAAATCTGGAATATTATTATCGAAGTGTACAATTATAGGCAATATTTGGCTCTGGCTCTGTCCACAGATAACACAATTTGCCTACCAGCACTGGTCACTTATACACATGTTGTGTCTCTTTTTCTTTTATTTATACAAAAACCAAAGTGTAAAAACAACAATTCACTGTTAATTGCTATGAATGACAAATCATTTTCATCCTAAAACATTAGATTACATGAAATCAAATGTGCACCACCCGACTGGCTGATATTCCTTCCAAAGCAACTGTCAAGCCATAGATTGTTTTCTCCCATATATTTGTACATTCTGTAGGCAGAAATCTACGCTCAACTGTCTAAATACTTGGTAACACTTTACTTGAAGGTATCTACATAAGGGTGACATGACACTGTCATGAACACATGACACAGTCATGACCCTAACCCTAACCCATGAACCCTAACCCTAACTCTAACTTTTCATGACAAAAACCGAATGACACTTACTAAAAGAAGCGTTATAAACATTTATGACTTGTTTATAATGTTTATGACACGTTCATGACAGTGTCATGTCACTCTTATGTAGATACCTTCAAGTAAAGTGTAACCAAATACTTGGATGTGTGAACTTTCTTAAACATTATTATGTCCCACCTGTCTGGCACTCTGTTTTACTGATACTTGTATGATCTGTATTGTATGATCTGTGATTGTCATTTTCTTTTAAAGATGACAACAACAAAAAAAACAATGATTCCATTTGTATTTGAAACACACAATAAATATTTATTTGAGACAAAAAAATAATGTTTTACAGTTGTTTGAAAACCTCTTTACAACATTAATAAGATGGACCTGCTATTCAAGTAGCCACACGTCCCTATGTGTCGGTCTATTTTACGAATGCAAATCCTAATTTTGTCATCAGATCGGTATACATCAAAGGATAGTTGACGGCTGTGTGTCATTCAAACAACGCTAAGCTCCATTAGGCAATGCTTTCAATTTCGGCTTTGAGTCAGAATGACTCCATGCCTGTACACTGATGCTAATACACGGCCAGAGAGGACGTAAACAAGAGTCGAGCGCATAGCAATCCAATGGACCAGCCATGTTGCTCCCTTTTCGGCTGGATGTGTAACTAGTTACTGTGAGCACGTTGTTGTGGGAGAATGACATGATGTTCAGACAAGACGTGGTTTCATAATTCTGGTTCCGCTGAGTTCTGAGAACAGGATGTGCGTAGGTCCATAAAGTCGCTTCCTGTGTTAGTGGTTAAAAAAAAAACACGCTTAAACGCAGGGTTGGTATTGTTAAAAAGCTAAAAAAGATTCGAAAGTAGCATCTCCTCGGGGCTCCGTCTAAGGGCTGCTGCACGCTGGCTGCGTGGCGTGTCCGTTTATATTTCGGCTCCCGTGTTAACAGGTTAGAGTTTACACACTGCCTGCGTGACACGCGCGTCTCAGGCGCGGCTCAGGCGCCGAAAAACGCGTGCCTGCTAGAAATAGAACCGACGCCTATTTTTCACGCGACACACAAGCGTGTTGGAAGCGTTTCCAGGCAAAATAGAATAGGAAAAGATGTTTATATGTCGTTTAGACACAAATACATATTAATAAATGACATGTTGATGTTTGAAAGTCTCGAGGTTTTTACATAAATGCAGATATAAATGTAATTTAAAGAAATAATAATAAATAATAATTGATTTTCAAATATTGTACCTGTCAATACAGAACCAAATATTCTGTAGCCGACGTTGTCTTTGCTGTAATCAGATCAGTATATATTTATGTTTAACATGGTATTTCATTTTATCAATGGGAAACATCCATGTGTCCAGACAAGGCTAGCAGCAGCAGCGCCGCGTCAGACACGTTTCTGGTGTGTAAAGACGTAGAAAACGCCACGCAGCCGCCACGCAACAGAAACGCCACGCTCACGCCACGCAGGCAGTGTGCAGGAGCCCTAACCCCTACCCCTGCAGACGTTTTACTCGCCACTTTTTCAGATTTGATCTTTTTATAGCAGGGCGGGCGGTTGCGAATAACCGCGGCAGCAGCAACCTTTGCTGAGTCTTCCCGTCCATTCTGCAGCAGGCTTGCAGGAACTCTGGCAGCGGAGACGTGCAGGGGGCTCAGGCTCGTACACGCGAGGGGTAGAGTACGCTCAGTGGGGCGAGGAGGCATTTCATTGGTTCTTTCCAAGCGGACCGCGAGGCAGTGATTGGTGGGCGTTTTTACAGGATCAGCAGCGACAGATGACGGATCTTTTTCGCTCCTTTTTCAGAACCCAGAAGTTATTTATTGCTGTCGGGGTGTAAAGACCATTTCAAACAATATATTAAAACGTGTATAGTTACCAGCTTTAACAGAGCTTTGAGATAAATACTGAAGTTGTTTGGACATCATGGCTTTAAATGAGCGCCGCGGTTGTAATATTCGTAGGTGTTCCCGAATGGACATACCTGCCACAACACTGAAATAAAACCAGTTTTATGTTAAAGAGAGCCTTTCACTGAATAAAAAAAAATAAAATAAAAAAAATAGTATCCACAAAGGATAAGGATTTCATTTACAACCTACAAGATCGACAAAATGTGACAATAGAGAGAAAAATTAGGAAACTAATGCTGCCAAGGAACTAATCCTTTGGTATGCAGTGCAATTAAAGAAAAACGAAAGGCATCCAAAAGGGACTATCCACAATAATTCAGTGTTCTTATTTCAGCGTGAACAGCATTCCTTCTAATGGTGGATCTAATGTCACATATATCAGATTTATAGTTAAATAATGGTCGAACCTAACACACTATTCCATATGCTAGAACTCCCAAGATCGCCAGACGTCTTTCCTCAAACCAATGAGGTTGAATTAAAAGAGGTTCAAAAATAACAGAGCCAAGTCTTAGATTTGGGTGGGTGGTCTGCCCTGCTACCATGGTGGTATAAGGCGACCAAATGTGGTCAACTCAGAACATTGACATGGCAGAACTTTTTGAGGGTCAAAAAAAAAAAAAAAACTATTTTTCTTTTCATTTTGCGCGTTTCAACATCTAGGGCCCAGACGGGACAGAGTGGCAGCACCACGCCTTTTATTATCTTAAATAATACCCACAATTCCACTTTTTCTCTTGTGTAAACACCGAGAGGATGTTTTGCTAAGTGTACGCTGGCTGGCTCTGTCTTGGCTACGGTCTACGCAGCTCCACACATACTCAGACACACCAGTTCTTGCAATAACAAGAGCACGTGGATGTGTTGAGCAGTCTAGCAGACTTGTATTGTCAGACAACACTGACCCTTTTCACTCTTTCACCACTGTGGGTCAACCAGCACACGCTCGCCAGACTACAGTAGTTCCACTGGATTCAGGTGGCAGGTGCCAACCGCAAAAAGGTATTGGTCAAAAGTCACGTCAGATGCCAATGAGCTAATTTAGTATGTGTTAGGACCAAACGTACGCCCGCACAACACATTCTCACTCCCATCGCGTCAAAAGGGACGCTTGGTCACGTGCCTTAGGCGATAGTTACGGACGCAAAAATTCTCGTCTCTTGGGTAACAGTCCTGTGTCGTTTGACTCATCCACCACCCCGACCTACGTCCTTCCACGGATTTTCGGTCTTTTATAGTAGTCGCTACCGCCGTCACTATTAATACTACGTCATCTTACAGCGCCGCGGTGGAGCTGCTGCTCTGCCCGGTGCGTCCCATACAGACGCTAAAGGGTGATTTTTGCGTCGGTATCTGACGCTGAGAGCCACTGACCGAGCGTCAGTATTTATCGAGTTGGGAATAAGAACGGGTTGGCCCGCACAGTCATTGTAATCTTATTTAAAAAGACGTTTTGGTTCCCATCTTGAGCTTCATCAGTTCAAAATGTTTTTGACCAGATGATCACATTGGTGTCCATCTAATCTTTTGCTTCTCATAGCGTTGCACCTGTCGGGCAGAAATCAAACACTATGAATGAACACATAAGGAATTATGTACTTAACAAAAAAAGAAAACATGTCTTATATTTTAGATTCTTCAAAGTAGCCATCCTTTGCTTTTTTTGATAACTCTGCAAACCCTTGGTGTTCTCTCAATGAGCTTCATGAGGTAGTCACCTGAAATGGTTTTACCTTCACAGGTGTGCTTTGTCAGGGTTAATTGGTGGAATTTTTTTCCCTTATTAATAAAAAATCAAAGGGTGGCTACTTTGAAGAATCTAAAATATAAGACATGTTTTCAGTTATTTCACACTTTATTGTTAAGTACATAATTCCATATGTGTTCATTCATAGTTTTGATGCCTTCAGTGAGAATCTACAATGTAAATATTCATGAAAATAAAAAGGAAACGCATTGAATGAGGTGTGTCCAAGGTGTGGCCTGTACTGTATGTATATATATATATATATATGAGTCTAGCTAGAGCCCTGATCGTTAACATCTAACATAATCCTTCTTGTTTTTTGTTTCTTTGTTGTTTTTCTGCTCAACTGTCACATACAGTTCTTCGCTCAACAGCTTTGTCGCTAATGGACCTCCATAAATTGGAATCATAACTTGCTAAATCTGACAAGCAAAATCGTGTGGCTGAAAAACACAGGCAAACATTTACATTCAACAACGTCAGGAACACCGTGGAGCCACGTAACATGGAGTATAATGGAGATCACCTATATCGGTGTGTTTGCTCCGTTTACCTTTCCAGTCTTTGTAAAGCCTGACACATAAACACATGGTTGAAAAGGTTATCCTCTTCACTCGAGCTCCTGTTCTCCATTTGACAGTGAAACACAAAAGCCTGGACTGTAAGCCATACATTTTTACATTGCATGTGTTGGATTGCCTTGACCGCTTTATGTACACACAAGAGACAACAAACTAAAGGCTTGGAAGTGATATTTACAGATCCAAGGTCAGTTTCCCCTGAGACAGAATTCTTGCATGGCTCATAATAGGTAGGACACGGTTATGTAAAACGACTCTTTTCTGTGGTTAGCATACAAAAACTATACCACACTCGGGACACCTAAAGTTTTTTTTGGCAACACTTTACTTGAAGGTATCTACATAAGAGTGACATGACGCTGTCATGAACACATGAACCCTAACTGTAACTGTAACTCTAACCCTAACTTGTCATGATAAAAACCGAATGGCACTTAATGAGAGAAGCGTTATGTCATAAACGTTTATGACTTGTTTATAATGTTTATGACACGTTCATGACAGTGTCATGTCACGATTATGTAGCTACCTTCAAGTAAACTGTAACCGTTTTTTTTTTTTTTTAAATGTACTTTTGGGATTGTCATAATCTGTGCTTCACTTTTTAGCACTTTTTAGTTTAATGTTGTTGATTGTATGCCTGCAGCAGTAATCATTATAATCAGGCGAACACAAGAAAACATTATGGTTTTTTTCTTCTTTTTTTGTTATATTTAATAGTTATTTACATAAACCTCTTCAGCTTTGTCTTTACTGATTCCACCTTAAATGTCTTTATCCATCGCAGCAGATACAGTGTAGAGGTGAACACGCAGGACAATGACTCTGCATACTATTTACTCTGAAATTGTCATTTTTACACACTAAATACTGAATTTGGGAATAGTGACAGTGTGCAGAAACCTTTTTCTTCTATCTTCTAACATCCAAAGAATGCTCCAAAATGCAGTATTTGGAGAGGAAAGTGTGTCAGAGTGGAGTCTAACTCACTGGCCTTTTCCTAAAATCACATCAATGACTTCCTCTTCTTCTTAAATAAGAGCACATCTGTGCACAACTTGTTACTGAATGATTAAGTCACTTATGAAATGTGTCATTTCTATGTACAGTAGTTCAAACGACTGGTGTTTGTGTGTGGCAGAAGTAAGGTTTCTGTTTACCGCAGTCATGACTCAGTGGCCATTAAAATCCTACAGTGGGCTCGCAATATAGGTGAAAACTAAATCTCTGGGTATTTAAAAAAAAAATAAAAAAAAAAACTCTGAACACAGATGGTACATTGTAATTGCAAGCTCGCAGTCTTACTGTACAATACATCATTCATACATCCTGCCAACACTCAACTGTTCCCCAGCGTTTTCAGTGCTTGTGTGTTTGCTTAGTTTCTATGCTGTTCCACGCAAGTGTGTTATATTATTCACGACATGAAAAATGCACCACACCATGGAAATATCGCAGAGAAGGTGAAAGAACGGATGAATGATGTCTGAATGTGTCAATTTATACAATGTTCCTTTTTAGTTTAAACTAACTCTTACAGCACTTTGAGCCTTTCAGAGTCGAAACATCGCTGATAATCTGGCATGGCATTAAGTCCAAAGGTCACAAAATAAATAGATATACAACACAGTAGAAAAATAGGGTTGACACCATCTTAGCTATTTACTTATACATCCAAGGTGACAATAGTGGGGGTCAGTGGACTGGCATGTTGGCCATTAAACACCTAACAAAGTACAGTAACGGCCCTTTGAAGAGGCTTGCACAGTCTCTGCAGAGATTTTGGCTTCAAGGGGAGACTACATTTAGAGAGGAGGCTTTGTGCCAGGGAGCTCAGTTGGCAGCGGCAAAAGTGAACTTTTGCCCAGTCAAAGTGCTCATTACTAAAAGTTTGTACAGAAAGGAAAAGGACTACTTAACTCCTTGTTTGCACATCATTGCAACCTATAGGAAATGGCAATAGTTTAAAGGAAAAAAGGCAGCTAAACGACACAGACGGAGTGGAATTCTGGGCTTCGAGTTTTAGGGTCAATTCAAACGAACAATTATGAATTTTGATTAAAATCTGCTTCCTGAATTAAATTATATGAAAGCAAATTGACCCTATTTCCCGCTTCCAGGACAAAAATAAGTCTAAATAAATGATCCGGCCTGCTGTAGTCCTAGAGCTCACCATCATCATTGCACTTATGCCCAGAACCTGCAGACTAATTAAAGGGATAAATAGGATAAAAAGTTGGATAAAGTGTTCGTGTCAGTGTTGCTAGTTTTGTCCACTTCAGGTAGGGTGCTTAGAGTTATTTTCTGGCCTCAGGGAGGGTAACACATCACCACCACCACCACCACAGATAGGGGTGCTCTTTAAAAAAAAACTGGAATAAACTAAAGGTAAGGAGTGATCATCCAGCCATAGCTTTTGGTATATTTTACAACACCATTATGGTAGCTCCCTTTTGATGTGTCACCATTACCCAAAAACGCAGAGGTTTCCGAAGAGACTTGCTCTGATTGGTCAGAGCTGGAGGGCGGAGGAAGTCCTACTGGCTGGGTCCAATTTTAAGTTTATACAAGCATGTGGATCTCGTTGTACTCATCTCGTCCATCTTCATCAAAGTTGGGAGAATCCTCGTCGCAATCCAGCTGTGAAAGGACAAATGATCTTCAGTCATTTTTATTCAAGGCTTGCGCAAAGCTCAACTCAGGATGCTTTCACACCTAACCTGTTTGGTGCTGTTCAAACCAACTCTGGTGGTGCACCTTAACACTCAAAATGTATTCTAACACTTAACAAATGTACTTTAGATTTTGTATGTCTACATTTGTGTATGTCCTTTGGTTGTGGTTTTAATATAAGCTGTTACAGGTTTCTACCACCCCTTCACATGTATTTCTTCAATGTAATTTGTTTTTTATGTTCTGTGAAACAAATAAACTAAACTAAATCGTTAGCTGGTTCGAGAGCTGCCAATTAAAATCTGGTGCAGACTAAACCAGTGGTTCCCAAAGTGGGGTCTTTGAAGGGGTTCCAGGGGGTCCCAAGCAAAATAGGGGAACAATTATTTCCACTATGATTCCAACCATAAGTAACACAATGGCAGAATGTATGACTATTTTGGTCATAGGTTTAATACACTATCTGCAATTAAACATCTAAAAGCAAAACTCCTATCAGATGGGGGACCCTGGGGCAATAGCTTATCAAATGGGGGCCAGTGGTTTAATTTGTGTCAGTTTAGTGGTCCCTGACATGAAAAAGGTTGGGAACCATTGGTCTAAACTATCGCACTGAGACCATGTGAAAAGGTGGGTCTGCTTCCATGTGGATTTCCTGAGAATAGATGTAGATGCGCCTCGCTCCCCCGGCGCAGAGAGACTTCAGTCGGGATGACAGCTGACAACAGCCCTGGGACATATAGTTACCGTTAGCCCCCAGCCAGCTAGCAGCAAGCCACTATCATTAGCTACGGCAATCCAAAACCCGGCCAGGACTTAACTCCAGTGCTGGGTGCTAACGATGCTAACGGCAGTTTAATAAAGCTTCGGGAAACAGACCACATCAGACCCAGGCACCGGAGCCAGAACAGCGGGCATCCATAACGATAGCTACGTCTCCGTTAGCGCTACTGGTGTTTTTGTGCCGAAAATCTCCTCCCTGCCAAATTTGTCCCCCCTTCGCGTTTAGCTGTCTTTACAGTTAGCTAAATTAACCCGACAAAAGGTGGGTTAAGCACCAAAATGACTAGCTAGTTAAGATTACAGCAAAGTCAAGGGGGAGATAATTCCGGGCAGCTGGGAGATCTTCTGCTTCCGGCAACGGCCATCGAACATCCTTACAGTTCCGGAGATTCCCCCAGCAATCCCCACCCACACCCGTCTCTTAGCTTTCTTGAGTAACTAACCCCGTCCGCCCAGGTGTTGAAAACATCCAAAAGGTGACATTGACATGTGAAATATATTGTGATAGTGTGGGTTTAGCTGCTGGCTAATGTTAGCTTGCTGGCTCACTAGCTAACTGGTCAGCTACCAATACAAATCAAGAAAAACATAATTATGTTGGGGAAACTGACATGAATAAACGTTACTAAACTCCCATAATTCCTCCCAATGTCATCAAAAGTCCATTGTTTTGATTGAGAGATCCCTAGCGGCAGAAAGTTACATATTGTACGTTTAAAGCTGCTAATTCTGAAAGAAATGTTTGGACGTTTTGGGATATTCGCTCATTCGCTTTGTTGCAGAGAGACACAATGTCTGTTTGCCAAGAATAAAGCTACAGCTAGCAGCTGGCTAACTTAGCTTACCATACAAACTGAAAACAGGGAATCAGCTAGCCTGTCCAAAGGTAAAACAATTTACCTACCAGCACTGCTTAAGCTCACTAATAAAAATCTTGTATCTCATTTGTTTTATCCATATAAAAACCAAAGTGTAAAAACAACAATTTACCATTATATGGGGGTTAATTGCCATACTGTTTAAATTCTTTGTGCTAAGCTAAGTCAGCCCACTGCTGGCGGTAGCTTCATATTTAGCTACTATTTCGTTCCAGTAATAGAGCAAGCTCCAGCTCTTTATTTGTAAAAAGACAGTATAGACGGCATAACACAGGCGGCCCAGAACTAAAAGGCAACAATTTGTCTTTTTTGTCCTTTGGTCTGAAACGAGATAAAAAAAGGTGTGAAAGATGTGTCTGAACAGAACAAAGCAAAAAAATGAAAAAAATAAAAATAAAAATACAGAGTATAAACTGGTTCATATAAAGGTGACGTTTAGAGGGTTGAGGTCTAATTCTGGTCATTTTCAAGTTTTAACTTAATTTCAAGGTCCTCTGTCGTTTGATTTTACAGTGCCTCGGGTTCAGGAGACCTTTGGATGAACACAACACAAATGGTGGTCAAGTTAAGAACAAAGCTGTTTATACTAGCTCCTGAAAAAGTTGACATTTTGGAACTGGAAGGTTTTAATCTGACAGCGTTGACGTGTATGAGTTTAGGTGATCTAACCAAGAAAACATGAAGCCTGGCTTCAAAACGGACAGTGAATCTTTTTTTCTGGTTAGAAAGCAGAGCAAAAGGAAATATTTGCATGTCATCTGAAAAAAGATTTGGATGAGAACGCTGTCCATAATCACAGAGGAGAAAATAATTCGTAGTTCATTTGTAGGATTTCGTTAAGAGATGTTAGTGTAAGACAGATATCAAAACATGCCATCATCCATCTAGGATTACATTTGCTGTAGAATAAGTATCCTGAGGCTATGTGGGATCAGACTATGGTGGCAAAGACTCAAACATTCCTGGAGTGTCTCCGCTACCCAAACCTACCGCCTGGAGCTCACGTTCCTCGAAAATCCTGGAAAGGATGAGGCGGCGCAGCGGCACCGTCATGATGAGGACGAAGGGGAACGCCAGCGAGGCGTTGGTAGACTTCACTACCCACAGAGCCACGATGCACGCCAACTGGATGATGGTGAACATGTTCATACGCCATGTCTTCACCTGAAGCAACACACATGTGGTGGTTAATGGGTTGAAATTCAATAGGCCATAGAGCCCAGATACTCAGAGACACAATAAACACACTCAATCCCAAACTGTTCCCTCACATAAGGAAAATCTGACATGTTTTTGGCTCCATCTAGTGGGTAGTCCTGCGTCTAATGACGTGAGAGACTGAATTTTCTGTAAACCTTGTCCTGTCCTTTCCTGTGTTTTTCATGTACCACGAAACTTGATTGGATTGCTTAACCAAATGCATGGTAAAACACAAGTTATTAACAATAATGATACATGTGTATCGTGAGAAATCTCTGAAATAAAAAGATGCATGCACACAAGAGTGGCAGAGAAGCGTGCACTGAGATGAGTGTTCATGTGCCGTGAGAGTGATCTAATGAGATGGGTCCTATTTTTTTTCCCTTTGGTGTTGATTCTATATTCAATACTCAAAGCGAGATCGTGTGATATTGATACTTAAGTTTGTGATCTGTCTGCTCCGGTATGAACTCAAAAAGAAACCTGGGCCCTGTTTCTTTCTTTCCCTGTTCACTCCCCTCTTTAAGAGCTATTGTGTCATAATTTTATGGGACTGCGATTGTAATGTATTACATGCCAACATGTTGATTGCGCTAGTCTAGTTGTGGCTACTAACTTGTCAGCTGCCATTTCATGTCATCTTCCCATTTTACTCTGATGTTTAACGAGTACGTTAGTGCTTGGTTTTGTTCATTATAAAATTACAAATATTATTATATTTCCATTTATTATAGAGTTGGTCACCCTAAAGTGGAAGCATTGTGTGCTGTCTGCATGATAGTTTCCTAATGTACATACATCATCCCCACTCACAAGCTTAAAGAATAGGTTCACCATTTTTCAAGACACCATCTCCATCTGAACATTATCAGACGGGGAAGCTAAATCCAGCAGTGCGATGAATGCGGCCAGTAACCCAACAGTAATATTCAACTGTTGAGATAACTCTCTGTTTGGGGTCAAAAGTTCAGCAACATTTCCCTTTCTCCAGTTATCTGGGAAGTAGGTGGAATCCAGATTTGACAAAAATTGACGAAAAACCTAGATGCTGTTCATGTATCATGTATACAGAATCTGAATCAGAATACTATATTGATCCCCTCAGGGAAATTATGAAGTTGCAGTTGCTCACAGTCAAATGTAAGGCACAAATAAGATACATATGCACGTACAGGGATCTGAATAATGAGGTCTCTCTATCAAACCGAGCTAAAAACCAAAGACAGCAGGAAAAAGGCTGCCTCGACTCGGCTGCAGTTACCGCTCTGCTGGGTTTGGCTTCTCCGTCTTACCACTAATAATAGAAGACGAGGGCATGTCAACATTCTTATTGCGTATGTTACCTTGGTGACGTAGATGTGGTCAGGGTGATGCTTGGCTGGCGTGACCATCAGTGTGATGCGTTCATACAGTTGGATGCCTGTCAGAGAGGTGACCCCCATGTACAGGAAGATGCCAAAGAGCACAGCCAGAGGGATGAGGCGGAGGACGTTTGTCATCACTATGGACATACCTGATGGGCAGAAAGAGGTTACAGGTGAGGTTTTCTAATGATATTACTGTTTTTATAGTCTGGATCAACAGAAGTACATTTCCAGCCTTAAAATGGCAAGTTTTGAAGAAAATTTTGATCGTGCAACAAGGCAGGCCTGCTTGGTTCTCTCAGGGAATGATTGTTAAGATTTACAAAGAATATGTTTACGGCATTTCCTCTCTAACTGGGACTTTTTGGGACCGATTGGAGAGGATTGCCATTGATGAAGTACACACGGCAATACACTGGAAAGAGAAAATATTGTTTAACCATGTATCCAGCTAATTTAAATAGCTCACGTTACTGTATTGTGTGAACAGTTAACTTCTGTTAATATTGTATGTGGCGTTTTCTTTTGCGAGGTGCAAATGTTCCACCAAAACAAGTTCCTTCCTGAGACTATTTTGCAGAGCCACCAGCGTCTCCATCCCAAGCTGAGGAGTGACAAGACAACTGTGATTGCTTTAAAGAAATGCAAACAACCCAGAGCGGTTTTTTTTCTCCTATCCCAGTATGTATGTTTTTTAGTTTTGTTTCTAACCCTAAATCTAAACCTTGCGCTATGGAGATAGTTTTGGCAACGCGAGACTACTGTTTTTGAGACTCTACACACGTCACGTGTACAATAACTAGCAACTGTGAAGATATTTATTCATTCAACAAGGGAACAGCCCTCATAACAAACATACTGTCAACGATGTTTATTTGAAACGTATTTACTGTTCAGCTGCCTTGGTTGAAACTGTCTTTGGGCTAATCCAAAAAGTCTGATTCCTAATCCAAATAGCATTTTTAATCAAACAAAGGCTCAACAATCATGATGCGTCATTATGATTGTATACTCAAACTGGATCAAACTATACTTAAGACTTCTTTGGGAACCCTACCTTAATTGTAACAAGATATTCTGCTGGCAAAATAGTACTAGTCACTGCATGAAAACAATGTTGCAATGTCAGACATTGCATTTCGACTTTAACGATTTTCATTTGGAAAACTTTGTCTTTCGGTTCATTTTGCGGACAATTTGTAAACAGAGCGTAAACTCGTTGTAAGCTGTCGGAACGGCTGATTCATACTTCATGAATGTCTAGACATGCAGGAGCTGCAGAAGTGGCACTTTGTACCTTTGAGCTCATGTTTTCGTCTAAGACAAATAATTGCCTGGAAATTCCAGCAAAGTTATAATGCTGTGGCAAAATACAACCCCCACAGCCGGATAATAAAACACAATAATTGCTCTGAAAGTGGTCAGAAGTTCAGATTCCTCTTTTCCTTCTGCTCCTTTCAGATGCACTGCTGTGTGTTGATGTGATTTGTTTCTTGTGTCCTTTAATGAGAGAACTATTTTTGTGGAATTAAAGGCGTTTCTTGATTTATTTGATAAGTTTATAATTCAATTTATAATCAAATAAAATGTTACATGGTCAAGAGGAGCCTTCCACCAAACAATTGACCAATGCGCTAAGCCCAATCCCCCTTACTCACCACTGCTTTGCCTGTCAAGCTTTCCATTCTAGCCTAGCATATATGAAGTTAACAGTGATAACGGTGGCAGAATGACATCGCAAAATTTTCAGTAATTGTTGAAACAATGGGTCTGTGGTGAAAAAATCCTCCCATTTTAGAAACTGGAAACGATCCAGACGGTTCTGTCAATCAACTAAGTGTTTAATCGGCTAATCATTTCAGCTGGACTTGTAGGCCTATTTACTGTTGGGTACTTTAATTTATAATAACACATCGTATTTTATAAACTACATGTGTTTTATGTGCAAACATCTTAATCTGTAAAGTAACTAAAGCTGTCAGATGAATGTAGTGGAGTAAAAAGTACAATATTCCTCTCTGACATGTAGCGGAGTAGAAGTAAAAAGTGGCACGAAAAGAAAAGACTCAAGTAAAGCACAAGTACCTCAACATTTGTCCGTAAGTACAGTACTTGAGTGAATGTACTTAGTTACATTCCGCCACTGCTAGCTACAGTTGCTAAGCTGTGTTTGGAAAATTGCTGTTCGGGGGTGGGTTTTAGGGGAAGGAACCATTAGCACCCCACACGTCCATCCTTCCCTTTTCCTCTTACCGACAAGAACAGCCACAAGAAGGCCGGTCAGCCTCTGTTCTTTCACCTCCTGGATCATCGGCTTCTCGCCGGGCGCCGTGGCCTTGCTCATCACGGTGAGGGCGTTGACATGAGTGACGGAGCGCACAGTGGCCGCCGTGAGCCACGGCAGGCCGAAGAGAGAACTGATGGCACCCAGGATGACGATGAGCAGAAGATCCAGGTGGAAGCCCGAGCCTTTGACCAAGCGACGCTCCTTCTTACTGACTATCAATCTGACAGATTGGAGGAAAATTGAGAAAATATTTAAAAAATGGAATCGAAGAAAAATTTGTAGAGTATACCTTATTTATTATATTAGATTTATTTATTTACAGTATTTATTAACGTGTGCAATAACAGTTTTCAATATTATTATTGATGCTGCTGTCAAACACCTTTTTTAGTGTCATACATTAATGTAAAACTAACAACAACTCTGTGGCATTTGAATTTATTTTTGTATACTTAATTTGTTTTTAGTTAAGGCAGTATTTATGAGCCAGTGGAATACAATTTCGTTCATATATGCACTCTGTATGTACAGTTGAATGACAATAAAGCTATCCATCTATCTATCTATCTTACTTTTACGCACACACACACACACACACACACACACACGCACACAGATTCTACTGTACGTACGAAGTGATCTGAGTTTCCATGAAAATGAGGATGAAGACGAGAATGGCAGGTACAATGGACGCTCCCATCATCCAGGTGGGAAAGGGATGCTTGTCCCCAAAGGGACTGATGAACCAGCCTCTCTTGTGAGGGGAGGTGACTGAGAAGCCTGGCGGCACATTCAGTTTCTAAAAGTAAATAAAGATCATTTTCAGTACTGAGAAAAAAGGCCCTGATTTGTTGGAACTGTAATACTGTGACGGAAGTAATTGACATGACAGTTACCTGCGTGTACGTGTCAGTAATGGAGTAATCCACCAACACTGAAAATAGAATTGAGATGGGGATGCCAAAGTCACCAATGATTCTTCTGGCCTGGGGATAATGAGACACCAAATATCAATCAAATCAGGTTAACCTTCAGCACATACAAATTGATATAAAGCTCACTTTACCACAAGCAAGAGATGAACCAGAAAGGAGGCAATCATAGACTGTATAATATTAATGGACGGAGCATGTGTGACGTCACCCATTGGTTTGTGGAGATCTGCTATGAGTCGTCGAGTTTGCCGTTATGGGCGCAGCCGTCCTGGTTGTCCAGGAATGTGACGATTTTAGACGAGAGGGAGGAGCGAGGGAGGAGCTGCTTACACTCTACGTTACGTTACACACTTTCACTGTCAGTCACATCATAGTCACGCCCTAAAACACCCCCTGCTTTATCGCCGATTTTAAAATCAACGAGACCATAATTCAAAACATGAACATCATTCTGTGTTGCAGAAGACTTAAAACTAGCGACTGAGACCATAAACTCATTATGAAAATGGTTACTGAGGTAATAAATCAAGTGAGAAGTGGGTCACTTTCTCATAGACTTCTACAGAAACCAAACTCCTGTTGCAACCTCACGTGTCGCCCCCTGCTGGAATTCAGATAGAATGCAGGTTTAAGGCACTTCGGCATTTGCAGCACTTCGCGGAACCGGATGCGTTGTCCATTAATTTTAACAGTCAGTGGAGGCAAAGCAAGTTATCTTCAAGTTCAATTTAAAGGGAAACATTCCCTGTTGGATGCATTAGTGTTATTGGTTTAAAATGTGTTAAACACAGACTTTTAGTTCCTTTACAATCTTGGAATTCCATAATTGACTTGCCCACTTTGCCTTAAACTGCCATGACGAGTTCCTTGAGACACCAAGCCTAAACAGAACTCCTTTGTAAAACACAGTATATACTATTCTATGTGTTGTGGCTGCGTCTCAAGGGTTTATTGGGGCTACTGCTGACATAAAAGATTGGTGCTTCTGTTTTTAAAGTGTATTATCAGAAACAGCAGTGTTGTTGGTTAGAATGAAAGCAAGACCTATTTAGTATATATTTGTTTTGGTTTCTTTATTTATTATATAGTCTTATTACAGTAATCTTCAATATGTTTGTGTCTTTATGTATGCACCAATCACCGAGACAAATTCCACATAAGTGTAAGTTACTGTGGTAATACACGCTTTTCTGATTCTGATTCTGTATTACTGTTTTGTCACCATGTTGACAGGTTATAAGGTGACATTTACTGTGACGCTGCTGAAAACAATTCCTCTGTCAGGATTCCTTGTAGCTGTACTGGACGCACCTTGTGATTGACTAAATTGGACAATTATTCACACAGTAGAATAAAATCCACAATACGTACACAAAATATATGGTGTATTGGAAATACACATTATGTCTGAGTTAGGGATGCACCAAATCCAGGATTCAGGTTCGGACGAATATTGGGCTTTTTGACGGGGTTTGGTTTCTGCCGGTTTTCCACCGAATCCTACGCTTGCACTACGCTGGTCGACGTAATGACGCCGCCGTTGATTACGGGAAGGTGTTTACGTAGGTGGACTGTTTAATGCAGTAGGCTGTGAGAAAGTGAAAATGGAACTTGTGAGCAGAAAAAGCGCCGCCCGTCAGCACCCCCAGCCAAAAGAAGGCGACCCAAGCCGAGCCACGCGGCCAACCCGCAATGCCGACCTGTCCCGCGGCGGCAAGGACCCCAAACAATACACAACATCGCCGCTGCCAAAACACCTGCGCATGAAACATCCGAAAGAATACCAGTTGTGTATGAAGGAATCCACACACAGCAGCCAAAACGCAGCAACCCCAGGTACGGCAAAGGAAGGAGAGTCACAGCTAAATACTGGTGCTAACCAGACAGTACCTCTCCAGGGCTGTCAGCTGTTCCCTCAGCAAATGAGTCTCCCTACAGTGGGAGCGGAGCGACCGAACGGCCGGCTGCTGCTCGTTAGCCAACGTTAGCTTTCTAATTTCACCCACCCAACATGTCTTCATCATACACTGGTTAGCGAAAATTTGCCAAACAAAATTATCACTCATCTGGCGATAGCGATGTGCTTTCCTACGATGTGAAAAGAGCGTGTGAATTCAACATTAAGTTGTTACATTTAACTATTTTAGAGGCTATGGACGTTGTTTACTTCATTAATGTGTTTACTGTGTTAATGGACTGAGGATGGGGGTAGTTTCGGCAGAATCTTAACCAGTGTATTCGGCCGAACACACATTCACGAATACATTTTTGATCACTAGTAGCGCTAGTGTGCGCTCTAGTTTACAAGAGAGCTCCACAGGGTCTCTTTAAAAGGCCCATGCTGACTTCCACTGTTTGCATTTTAAGAGACTCAATAAAGCAGGGTACCTTGCCACCTAAAAACCGACTGTTTCTGAATTTCCTGAGGAAGAAAGCCACTAAGAAAGTGCCCATCATGAGGACCATAGACATAAGAGCAGTGTTGGGCTGGTTTAAGATGGTGCCATCAACGTGTTGAAGCTCAGTAGCTGGGGTGGAGTCACTGGGGTACATTGACATCAGTGGATGTTCCTTAAACACCTGGAAACAAGAAGGGAGTCTCCGTTTTATCGTGTGTGGATTGTTTGCAGTGGATTTTTTGCAGATATGACAAGGGAAGGATTCAGCCTAATTCCTAGATGCTATCAACTATTAGAGCTGCAAAATGTATCGATTACTTGTCAATTATTAAATTAATTAGCAAGTATTTTAATAATCAATTCATCCGTTTGAGTCATTTCTTATGAAAATGTATGGTAAAATGTCTCTGATTCCAGCTTCTTAAATGTGAATATTTTCTAGTGTCTTCACTCCTCTGTGACTAAACTGAGTAAACTGAATATCTTTGAGTTGTTGACAAAACGAGAAATTTGAGGACGTCGTCTTGACAACAACTAATGGATTAATCGAGAAAATAATCAACACATTAATCGACTATGAAAGTAATCGATAGTTCCAGCCCCAATCATAATGAATGACTAATTAAGAAATTATCTTGGTTTCTTGTTATGGGGAAATATGCATAAAAAAAGGGTCTCAGTGTACCTTGAAGAGTTTCGAAAAAGTCTCATAAATGAAGATAAGGGAGATGAGGAAAGCAAAAATCTCCTGGGTAAAGGGTGAGATGTAGCGAACGAGGAAGCTGCCCTCTGCTGCCACAATCACCAGGACGATGAAGATGAGCCAGAAACCAATCCACACACGGCCTGTTAGGTACTCAAAGTTTTGGGCCTGACAGAACTGAGTGAAAAGACACAGACATGTTAGTTACATGTTCAGGGGACACGAAATGGGAATAATGCAACACAAAAACTGGAGTATGTGATGTGTGGTATACTGTGTATACTTATAGGTAGGATCTAACATTACACTCAACTCATGATTCTAATGATTTTAAGTTCATGATACGATTTTCTCATGATTTATTTAAAGGTCCCATGACATGGTGCTCTTTGGATACTTTTATATAGACCTTAGTGGTCCCCTAATACTGTATCTGAAGTCTCTTTTATATAGACCTTAGTGGTCCCCTAAAACTGTATCTGAAGTCTCTTTTTAAATAGACCTTAGTGATCCCCTAATACTGTATCTGAAGTCTCTTTTTATATAGACCTTAGTGGTCCCCTAATACTGTATCTGAAGTCTCTTTTATATAGACCTTAGTGGTCCCCTAATACTTTATCTGAAGTCTCTTTCATATAGACCTTAGTGGTCCCCTAATACTGTATCTGAAGTCTCTTTTATATGGACCTTAGTGGTCCCCTAATACTGTATCTGAAGTCTCTTTTATATAGGCCTTAGTGGTCCCCTAATACTGTATCTGAAGTCTCTTTCCCGAAATTCAGCCTTGGTGCAGAATTACAGCCACTAGAGCCAGTCCCACAATGAGCTTTCCTTAGGATGTGCCATTTCTGTGTCTGTATTGTGGGGGAGAGAGGGGGGGGGGAAGGGGGAGGGTGGGGGTGTGGCCTTGATCAACTGCCACTTTGCTCGTTTGAAAGCCATGATGTCTCTCTCTCATGGGTTGGCCAAATTCTCTGGGCGGGCAAAGCAGAGAAAGGGGAGGTAACCTTGCTCCTTATGACCTCATAAGGAGAAGATTCCAGATCGGCCCATCTGAGCTTTCATTTTCTCAAAGGCAGAGCAGGATACCCAGGGCTCGGTTTACACCTATCACCATTTCTAGCCACTGGGGGACCATAGGCAGGCTGGGGGAATGCATATTAATGTTAAAAAACCTCATAAAGTGACATTTTCATGCCATGGGACCTTTAAACAGAATGAGCTGCAGAAAAAAGACTGAAAAATACAATTTTCTTTAATATAAATTGTGCAAAACAACATGTCGTCTTATCCAAAGTGTATTGTATTTTATCTTATGTAAGAAAAATTAAATAAAAAATAATAGGATAATTTTTTTCCGCTTTATTAGATAGTCACAGTGGACAGACAGGAAAGTTGGGAGATGACACACATCAAAGGGCCACAGGTCGGACTCAAACTCGGGCCGCTGCAAAGGACTCTACAAGGACCTACACGGGGCACACGCTCTAACTGGGTGAGCTAGAGGTCGCACCAATATTTTTTAATAAATAAATAGAAAGAAATCTTTTCAAATAAATAAACTAAGAAGACGTGGTGACGTCTGAAGTCAAAAAAATGAAATCAAAAGTAGGTTATACGATAGGCTGTTTAAAAATTGCATTGCGATTAATTTTTTATCTTATTGGTTGTAGTAATCTTAAATATTTATATCGATTTTTAACCGATTCACAATGCATAGTTACATCCCTAATCTTTTTTTTTATTACTATTTGCAAACTTTACAAACATGTTATACAGTGTTTGAATAATTCGGCATCATACTTACAAAATATCAAAAAAGATATTAATTTCCATCCAAAGAACATTATAATCTTACTTAATGATAAAAAAAATAACACTAATAACACTCAAGAAGAAAAGCACTTCAATACATAAAGAGAAAAAATAAAAATAAAAAAAGGAAGGTAAAAAAAGAAAGCAATACAAAATAATATATAATCACATTTCCTTGAAAAAATCTTGCAGTACATCAGTTATATAAATACTTTTCTATTATTAATCATTTGGATAGACTCAAAAGAATTCAGAAATTCAATTCTGAAGTGAGTAAAAGCTGGCCGAGATTTAGAAAATTTCGCTTATGGATATGAAATTTCCCCTGTAGAATCAAAACATCCCTAATCATACGAGTTGTATGTTTTCAGTACCTTGTAGAAGGCTTCTTCAAACACCAGTAAGGGTCCTGAGAAGCCTATGATGAGGAGGGGTTGACCACCAAGCAGCGAGAAAATAACTCCAAGAGTTGCAGTAGACACAATAAGCTCAGTCACTCCCATCATGCCCTCTGTTTTTTCTCCTGTATGTGCAAAAACAGCCAAAAACACACACACAATCAGAGCACAGGTATCAAAACGACATGGAATCCAAATGGATTGTTTCCTTTAGTTCCAGATTACCCAGCAGGCCTCCAAAGGTGATAGTGGGCGACAGCGCAGCAAAGTAGATGAAGATGACGGCGGCAACGCACTGCATGTCCAATGCATCTTTGAGGTCGCTGACATACTGCGGGTAGCGGCGGCGGATGTCGTGGATCAGGCCTCCGAAAGGGATCCCTGAGCGTTTTAATGGGTCAACCTCCTGGTCTTCCTCCTCCTCCTCCTCTGGACTCACCTCTGGGGGGAGATGTTACAGGCTCTAACATCATAATATTATAACAATATAGACAATGTATGTCTATATTCAACTATATAGGTCGACAACCGACAGTGAAGGCACAATCTGTACTGCAAATGTGAGCGCCACCAAACTCACTATATCTTCTACGTTTGTCTTATTATGAACAAATCCCATGAAAAGATCAAAACTAACTAAAGTATTGTCTGTGTATCTGCTGCACTAGGTGACATGTTCCTTTGTTACCATGAGCATGGGCACTGTAGTTGAACTGATCACACATACACTGCCCTGCTACCCTAAATACTAGGGACAACACGTGTATTAATCCACGTCTGAAAATAGTTCCCAACAAATGCACTTTTTACTCCTGCTTAAATGACATTTCATTAAAACTAAAGTGCTGAGGTACTTCAGGAAATGACTGTAAAACAAAATATAGAAAATATATTAGTGACCTGTTTTTTTTTTTTATTTACCTCAATAGTTGGAAGACTTGGACCTGAACAGCTGGGAATTTGGAAAAGTATTAAGGGATGGACTAATTGTTGGGTTGGTTCCTTTTATGGTTTTCTACCAATCTAAGCAACAGATTACTTGAGTTTTGTTTACTGAAAAGTACAGCAGTTTCTCTGGGTTTTTTTGTTGCTGATTTGTCGCTCTCAAACATTTCACATCTATGTTTTTAACAATGCAAAAGCAGGGAATGGTCTGCACGTGATTTAAAAGTAGTCTGACTTTTGGGGTTGTCCTATGTTTGCATTGCAGGACTAACATTGGTTTGCAGAATCAGAGGTGCGTCCTCCAAACCTAGTAATGGGGATTTGGCTTGGAAAAATAGGCTTTTTTTATTAGATACTTGACAAGAGTACCTTTATTGTTGAGCTCCATTCCCAATGAGGAGTGCTGCTTCTTGAGTTCTCTTTCCTTTCTCTTGCGCAGCATCTGCTTCTGGAAGTCGGCCACTGTCTTCAGGAGGTCTTTGCCCTCCACATCTGACGGTGGAATGACGATGCTGCAGTCCAAGAATTCATTGATACCATTCAGGAGGTCCTGTCTGTCGTCAGCGAAATAGGCCACCTCATGGAAGTTCTGCAACAAAATACAATTGAATGTCATCACCAGAATGAATTTATGCAACATGAATACATCCAAATGGTTGCTTCATAAATCCTTTCGAGGGGGACGATTAGCAGCTTTTTTGTGAGTGCATCTTTTTCCCCATTCCTCTCTCGACTTTATAATACTGGTAGAATTGTCTGGGCTGTCCACTTTGCAAGACCTTTGTGGTTAATTGAAAATTGGTAAACAAAAGCTAAAAAGATAGATACATTTTCGATGTCCAACACAACACTGAATAACAGCAACTACAAACACATGCCCCATACACCCCCCTTTAATGTTTGCATATTTTAAATTCATATCAAACCTAAATCTAATTCTTAATGTTTGAGAGTGTATCAATGTCATAACCCATCGTTGTCTTTGGTTCTTGTGACTCAATCCTTTAATCATCTGATTAAAATGTTGGTTTACATCTTTTAGGTTTGACTTGTGGAACAAACACAGCACTTAAAATCAACTCATTTGTGCCTTTTGGACATTTTAGAAATCTGATATTGGACCTCCAGACTTCTACTTGGAATTGCTTTACATAGTTGTATTACTTTTGCATCCTGATTGTCCTGATCTGTTTATCATATTGGATTTTTTTTCCATTTCGGAAAGTTTTAGTGTCTTTCTATGTTCTTATGATGGTGTTGCTTCCTTCTCTGTGTTGTTTTCTTTGTCTTTGTAACTCCATGCCATTGTACATGAGGGCTGCCCCTCAATTATCCCTCGAGTATGAATAAAGTTGAATGAATTCACCTTGTCAGACATGAGAGTGGAGAAGGAGCGTCCAATCTCATGATAGTCCACGTTGGACTGGGTGGGACCAAGCAGGACGAAAATAAAGCGGACAGGGACGGGGACCTCCAGGACGGACTCCAGAATGACTGCCTCATTCAACCTGACAAAGGCCATGGCCGGCTGCTCCAGAAACTCCATGCAGCCTGAAAGAAAAAGACAGTGAACCAAAAGTTTAGTTGATTGAGGTTTTCCACATCTCTGTATAAGGGGTGACTTGGGCTATTGGTACATCCATCACCGGTTTACTCTGAAATATCTCAACAGAAGTTGATCTGGAAAATGAATCCTCCTACCCATTGCCATCTTCTATAGTGCTAAGTTGCTGTTAAGGCTACATCAAGACATCTTGCAGATTTACAGTGAAGGCTTTCCAACTCCTCAGGGGGCTTAGCAAAGCAGCGTTAACACCTCAAACTACAGTAGAATACACACAGAAGTAGGTTCCATTAGCGGTGACACTATGGTGTTCTACTGATTTAATTCAATTATTTTATTTCTGTATTTGAGGCCCAGTCTAATGGAGAACTAACAACAAGCAGATTTATCTCTTAGCAGTTTCTAAAAGAAATAAAAAAACATAATTCCTCAAACTAATCCACTTTGTCAAAAGTCACGGAGCTTACCAACTAAAACAATGACAGCTTCGGCATCTTTGGGAATCTTGGCGAGGAGTTTCAGCGATCTGGCTGCAGCTGGATGGCTCTCAGGAGGCAGAGGGTGGAGAGATTTCTTGGAAGGAAGAACCGAACCAAGATTATCCACATTGTTGCCCCGACCAACGTGATGTGACACCATAACGTAGCACGGGACCAATAATGTGAACTTTTTGTGGGAATAGCAACGTGTGTGTGGATAATAATTTTTCTAATGGCCCTTCACAATTCATTTTAAACTGCACAACTGGATGAATGGTTCTTTATGTTTGGACAAAATGTTTTTAATAGGCTGTTTTGAATTTGCCAACATTTTAAGCCACGGGTAGCATTAAGTTTTCACAGTTAATGCATCAAGAAGCTTTAACTAGGAACACCTGCAAGCTGACTAAAAACATAATGCAACACATGTGGCTCAGAGAGGCTTGCCTTCTCCCACTTCAAGTACTACATACATGACTTCTGACCTCATGCAGGGGCGTTTCAAAGAACAATGCAAGAGCCACAGGCCTCACATCAGGAATGTCATGTAATCACGCTTAAATCTGCACTTACTGCTGATTCTTGGAACTTAATGCAAACCATAAACTGGAACAAGACAGCTCAAAGTGGCTTTTATCTCTGTCCATTTAGATAGCTGAGTTCAATTATCCTTGTGGTTTCTTGTCAAAGCTAGTTAATCGCTTACGATGGCTTTTTGTAAATCATATTTACTGTGCTGTCTGCCTGCACTGTTTCAACTCTGTCAACTTCTATCATCACCCAGATCTCCTATCTTTCAGATCTCGGTCACCAGCTTCTCGAATTGACACAACATGCAAATGTGTGAAGAATAAAGCTGTAGAGTAAAGGGCTGTAAAGGACAAATAGTTTGTTACTGTACTTAAGTAGAATTTTCATGTATCTGTACTTCACTTCATTATTTATATTTCTGGTAACTTTTACTTTTAAAAAAACACATAAAAATGTATACTTTTACTCTGTTACATTTCCCCTAAGCATCTTTGTTATTCGTTACTACAAAAAACATCAGAAGAAATTTGTTAGACTGCAAAAAGAGGTTTGGCAAATCATTGCTCCTAGATTGTAAGTTAATGCACGCTCCATTCCAGTTTGTGACGTAATGCCTGTTTGTTGCCAAGTGCCAAAACTAAAGAAGAGAAGGAAGCATAATTGATAGCGTCATAGAAGCACCTGATGCAAGCTCTGGCACCAACGTAACAGACAACGACTACCCCGACGACAGTGGTGAAGATAATGTGGCCGTATTTGCAAGAAATGTTTTCGTACGCTGGAGTGAAAGATTCTTCCTCACAAAAGAATGAAAATTCTGTTTCTGTTTTTCCTCTTTGTTAATGTCAGACTTTGAATTTGATGTTTAAGAAGGCGTGGAAACCCTGAATACTATGCTTTACTATAAGGAAGCCACAATAAAGTTAATAATCATGTTTTTTTTTTACTTTTACTTCTTATAATTAAGTATATTTAATATCAGAAAATTAGTTTTGATACTTAAGTACAGTAAATGTCAGATACTTTAAGATTTTTTACTCAAGTAAAACTTACTTCTACCAAAGTCATTTTCTGGTACTTGTACTCAAGTATTGCTTTTAAGTACTTTATACAAGACTGAGAGTGAAGGGCAAATAAATAGGCAAATGGGAAAAAAAACGAGGAAACTTACAAACAGGGTGACAAAGACGTCTTGCTTTGGGTCGTATACCGGCCCTTTGCTATCTGGGTGCTCCTCCTGCTCTTCGGCCACCAGCGGCAGATTGGTGTCTGGGACGTTGTTGTGATTGAAGCTGCCATGAAGACTGCTGGATGAGTGGTGGCGGTGAAAAAAATGTTTCAGATCGCTCGGATGGCTGTGGAAAAAAAGAAAGAAAAAGAATTGGAGTGAAATGCTAATTTCAGCATGCTAATATGCTCACAGTGACGTTAACACGCTGATGTTTAGCAATGTTCACCATCTTAGTTTTAGTGTGTTAGCATGCTAACATTTGCTAATTAGCAGAAAGCACAGCGGATGCTGTTGGGAATGCCATTCATTTTATCCACCAAAGTAGGATAAGTACAAATTAAATTGTTAACCTGACAATGGCGCTAGATGAAAAGTCAGGGAATCAGCAAAGTGGTCATGATAGAACCTCTTGGAACCATGAATATCTGCATCAAATTGTGTGCCAATCCATCCAGGTGATTTCAAGAAGTTCACTGTGTTCTTGAAACTTTGACTTGCCTGTGGTGCTAGATAAAAGGATCACCAAAGTCTTTAGGATTTATCCACTGTGGATCATGAGTAGGGCTGGGTATCAGTATTTGATTCCTTTAATATATCCCCCTACGTAACCCAGTATAAAGTAGTATCGGAACTTCTCCAGTCAAACGATACCTACTCCTTTTTGTACCCAGCTATAGAAATTTTTTTTAGTCAAATGAAGCTTCATGAATCTTCATGAAACATTTTCTTTATTTTCTGAGCCCGCTAGATGGCGTTCTCTGTTCAACAAACGGTTAAAAACCCACTGAAATCCAATTCCTTGAGCCTTTTTCTTTAAACCAAGAGCGCCATCTATTTTACACAACTGAATGCATAGGTATTGAGTACAAAAAAAGGTAACGGTATCATTTTAAGTGTACTGGTACTGGTATCGTAATGTTTTAAACGATAGCCAGCCCTAATCATAAATGTCTTTAGCAAATGTCATGCTAGTTCCACTGCTAGCATGGCTAAAAAGCATTTGGTACTGGGAGGACTGTTCTTTATTATGTTTAAATAAGACTTAACATTCCAAGTTTCATTTCCGCTTTATCTGACAGACGTTACCGAAATGACTCTAAAGAGACTTTACCTTAGCTTCAGTCATTCAAAGCAAAACCCAAACCATTGTAGCACTATGGTGGAAGCCCAACAGGTGCAGAGTGACAGGGGGCAGCAACACAACATTGTACTTTCATTTCATTCATAGATACTGTATATCAGTAACACCCTTATTCTTAACACTCAAGGTCCACTTAGGCTTTTAAGTCATCTTATGGCCTTCATCAACAAATGGAGTTGGACGAGTTGCCGTGGATCTCTTTCAGCTGCTAATGATTACGATAATTTTGTCAAGCTACTTACTGTTCCGAAGCTCAAATGTTATGTTCTTAATTAAGAGGGCTGCAGGATCATTTGGATTCTAGAAATGACAATCACAGCTGTGATTCTTGTTCACCTAATTTACCTTCTGTTCATTCGACATGTTAAAGAGCTGTACCTCATGCAGTTGCAATTCAGCTCATTAGTTAGAAAAGTCATTCGCAAAATCCTTCCAAATCTTAACTACCTTTCCATTTGGGCGAATTAGAAATCTCCTACGATGTGAGGTAAACCTTTGTCTGTGTTTATTAAATGATTTCCCAGATTTTCAGTTAGATAAAAAAAAGTAGAATATTAATTATTATAACATACTTTGCAAAGAAATGTATATTACTTTTTTGGGAAAAATTTATCTATGGCAACCTCCAAGTTGCTTTTGGATCAGTGTCACAATTTTTACCGTAAGAGAAACTAACTTTGGAAAAATGTAATCGTGGTGATATTTTTCATGGACTTCTAGTTCCCGTTGATTCCTAGTTTCAAGGGCTTTTTTTAAAGGTTGTCAACAATGATAATACAATGATGCTATGATTTGTAATGTTTTTTTGTTGTAATTTTTTTTTAAATTATTTGTCTGTGTATATATGTGTGCTTGTATGTATGAATGTATGCATGTGTTAATGGGTTTCGTGGGAGTTTGGGGGTGGATGGGACGGGGGATATGGGGACATTCCATGTATGGTTTGCTGATGGTTGTACACTCTCCCAAAATAAAGAGATGATAAAAATAAAAAATAAAATCTCCTACGAGAAAATCTGTGCTGACACTGTAATTTTTCAAAACGTGGTATTTGCAATAGAACATAAAAAAAAAACAGCCGGAGACTAATCTGTGTAGCCTTATTAGCTGTGCTTTTGTGCATGTGAGTGTAAGCACATTTCTCTCCCTCTCACAGAGACGTTTTTAGTTTGTCACACCAGCCAAGATTTTGAACACTGCTTCATTACATCACTGCTCAGTCCAGTGGTGACATCACCTCATTAGGCCAACACGGTCCAATAAGACGGCGCCCAAGTTGGATGCGACGGCGCCACGAGACAAAAGAACGAGGTGTGACACTGAAGTGAATTGTGCTTCAGCCGTTTCCAGAGGATCTTTAAAGTGGTCTGAGTAAGCGATGAGCTACATTTTAGCAGCATCTTAATGTGTTTCCTTCCACGTCATAAATTGGATATCTCAGACCGGTGATGACTCTAATGACAGAGTCGTTTTTCTCCCCTGTGGAAGCAGCCAGTGACATGCTGGGACTTTATGTGGAAAGGCTGTGAAAGATGGAATGATCGCACGATGGCCTGCTGCTAACAATGTCCGCTGGCCAGATTATTTTCATGTGCATCTGTTGTGTCGCTTTGCGTGTGCAAAATCCATCCCGTTAGGTTTGAGTGAAACAACACATTTTGTCACCACAATGTTAGTAATATTGAATTATTTGCCATAATCTATTGCCTAATCCAAACTTTTAAAGCGTCATCACACCGATGCATTGTCCATGCAATAAAACTGTAACTGATCAAACCCAGACTGTACCATTCTGGTTTAACAGAGGGGGAGCCAGACAGAGAATGCCGGACCAGTGGCTGAGCAGAGCTGTATACAGAGACATAAGGCCAAGATGAGTTCCTTGGAAAACTAAAACAGGTATAAGTGAACGTTTTTTTCTTGACCTTTGCAACAACAGTTGTCAAAACTATCTCACCCCAAGGCCCACGTAGTAGCTGTTCTGGAGCTTTCAATGTTTTTACATGACAAGAGAACTTTTAAGCCAACATAGACAAGAAGTCTGAAAAGTGCTAAAAAGAAATTCTACGACAACTGGGTAACCTCCATCTCCTAAGGAATCATGTATACCAATCTCTAAATCAATATCAAAAGCTCCAAAATAGTTAATAAATAATGATATAATGACAAATGAGTCGACATGCTAGCTTCTCTGTTGGCCAAATGCTAATATCAGCATGCTAACATGCTCACAATGACAATGTTAACAAGCTTGTGTTTAGCAGTATAATGTTTACTATGTCCAGTAACTTAGATCAGTGGGTTAGCATGCTAACATTTGCTAACTAGCACTAAACACCAAGTACAGCTAAGGCTAATGGGACCGTTTGTCATTTTTTAAGAGCATTGGCCATTACAAAAATGACAAACCAACCAAATGAAATGACAATTTACCCAATGTCAACCTGCTGGTGGCGCTAGAGGAAAGGTCAGGGGAGTTCCATAGGTTTTAGGATTTATCGCCTGGCAACTATGAATGTCCAAACCAACTTTTGTGCCAATCCACCTAGTAGATGTTGAAATATGTCACAGTATAGGTGAAATTGTTGACCTATTGGTAGAGCTAGAGGAAGAGTCAGGGGATTATTTCATTAAGTGGACTTCATCAGGGGGACCTTAAATGTCTGAATAAAATTGTATGCCAATCCATCCAATAGTAACAGTAATGATTGACAGGCTGACCAAAAGACACAAATAGTAAAAAAAAAAAAATTCTAACTAAACCGAACTGGGGAAAGAGCGAGAATGACAAACCTCATTTGTACAGGCGTGGCTTATCTTTCCTCTGGTAATTCCATTTGACAGCCGACATTTAGGTAACGCAGGTTTTTTAGGTTATGTAACTGTTTAAGATCTATATAATGCACTATGTGTAGAGCACTGTTCCATTAGCCATGTGTGTTAATGCAATGGCCGATCAATAAGTGGGCACCGTTTGAGAGAGCTAGAGATAGTGTGGATATGACATGTCACATCTATTACACAGCCACATGCTTGTGTTTATTTGACTTTATATTTAGCAGAGTGCAGGATGTGATGTAACTATCCCCTCTGGTGTTTTGTGAGCATGAGAATTTGGCTTTGCTGTGGGTAAGCACTGGTCGGTCATTCCGTTTTGAATTGAGAACCTGACACCTAAAAACAAGTCATTGTGTGCCATGATAACATCCCCTCTAGAAATCTACACACATATACTTCTGCTGGTTTGACATCATCAAACTTGAAACCAACTGTGTCTGACTGGGCGAGCTGGAAAAAACCTGCTCATGCAGAAACAACTAAGCACCAAAAAGCTCAAAGGCTAAAATAACAACTGACCCTGTTGTTGAGAAACAGGAAACCTTTTGGAATGAAGACACCCAAATAGCCTCGTGCTTAGCCAGTCTCCTTTCATCTTAAATCCTGGGTTTTAAGTCTGCCTCATCTCAAACCAAACATGTTAGACACATAATGAACCTAGGTTTATGAAAGGTTAACACAATTGTTAGAAAGGATGTTTTTATAATGCCTCTATCACTATATTTTCAATCTTGGTGTGTAGTTTTGAGCATCAGGTTGAAACCCTCTTTTGTGTATGAAATAGAAGTAAGTCTGACTGAGAAAGCAAAGATCTTAACAGGCAGAGATCAAAGGGCCAGGGTGGTTCACACATACTTTTAATCTGAAGGTCTAGGCTTTAAGACCCAGTGCAGCTACAGCACAGTATTAAGATTTGTAACTTAGTCAACCCCGGGGAAGTACACCAGATGAAGTGTTGTTAAATGTCATAATTTGGAATTTCCCTGTTCAGTTCCCCTGAGTTTGATGATAAATGAGGAGGAGGAAGAGGGCTAGGATTTTAGTTTTCATGCTGCCATACCTACAACCCATGATCAAAATGTAAACAAAGCTGCATCCACACTGCCATACACTGACAGGTCGGTTCATACATAGATAAAGAAACAACTAGAGTCATCCAACTTTGTTATTAAAAGATCTGTGTCATGGTAACTAACACAGACCAAAACTGCATGTAGGAGTTCTAGTTCAGGCTTTCAGATCAAACTTATAAAAACATAGAAAAGTAGAACGTCCTCATAAAACAACTATAAGTCAGAAATAGTGTTCACATTAAAGTGACACGATAAGGCTGGCGATATTAGTACAAGTATCAATACTTTCCATGATTTCTAGCAAATAGCAGAAGTGGTTGTCAGTATAAGGTATAAATCAAAAGTAATGTTACATTACATACAGTGCCTTGCGAAAGTATTCGGCCCCCTTGAACTTTTCGACCTTTTGCCACATTTCAGGCCTCAAACATAAAGATATAAAACTGTAATTTTTTGTGAAGAATCAACAACAAGTGGGACACAATCATGAAGTGGAACGAAATTTATTGGATATTTCAAACCTTTTAAACAAATAAAAAACTGAAATATTGGGCGTGCAAAATTATTCAGCCCCCTTAAGTTAATACTTTGTAGCGCCACCTTTTGCTGCGATTACAGCTGTAAGTCGCTTGGGGTATGTCTCTATCAGTTTTGCACATCGAGAGACTGACATTTTTGCCCATTCCTCCTTGCCAAACAGCTCGAACTCAGTGAGGTTGGATGGAGAGCGTTTGTGAACAGCAGTTTTCAGTTCTTTCCACAGATTCTCGATTGGATTCAGGTCTGGACTTTGACTTGGCCATTCTAACACCTGGATATGTTTATTTGTGAACCATTCCATTGTAGATTTTGCTTTATGTTTTGGATCATTGTCTTGTTGGAAGACAAATCTCCGTCCCAGTCTCAGGTCTTTTGCAGACTCCATCAGGTTTTCTTCCAGAATGGTCCTGTATTTGGCTCCATCCATCTTCCCATCAATTTTAACCATCTTCCCTGTCCCTGCTGAAGAAAAGCAGGCCCAAACCATGATGCTGCCACCACCATGTTTGACAGTGGGGATGGTGTGTTCAGGGTGATGAGCTGTGTTGCTTTTACGCCAAACATAACGTTTTGCATTGTTGCCAAAAAGTTTGATTTTGGTTTCATCTGACCAGAGCACCTTCTTCCACATGTTTGGTGTGTCTCCCAGGTGGCTTTTGGCAAACTTTAAACGACACTTTTTATGGATATCTTTAAGAAATGGCTTTCTTCTTGCCACTCTTCCATAAAGGCCAGATTTGTGCAGTATACGACTGATTGTTGTCCTATGGACAGAGTCTCCCACCTCAGCTGTAGATCTCTGCAGTTCATCCAGAGTGATCATGGGCCTCTTGGCTGCATCTCTGATCAGTCTTCTCATTGTATGAGCTGAAAGTTTAGAGGGACGGCCGGGTCTTCGTAGATTTGTAGTGGTCTGATACTCCTTCCATTTCAATATTATCGCTTGCACAGTGCTCCTTGGGATGTTTAAAGTTTGGGAAATCTTTTTGTATCCAAATCCGGCTTTAAACTTCTCCACAACAGTATCTCGGACCTGCCTGGTGTGTTCCTTGTTCTTCATGATGCTCTCTGCGCTTTACACGGACCTCTGAGACTATCACAGAGCAGGTGCATTTATACGGAGACTTGATTACACACAGCTGGATTCTATTTATCATCATTAGTCATTTAGGTCAACATTGGATCATTCAGAGATCCTCACTGAACTTCTGAGGAGAGTTTGCTGCACTGAAAGTAAAGGGGCTGAATAATTTTGCACGCCCACTTTTTCAGTTTTTTATTTGTTAAAAAAGTTTGAAATAGCCAATGAATTTCGTTCCACTTCATAATTGGGACCCACTTGTTGTTGATTCTTCACAAAAAATTACAGTTTTATATCTTTATGTTTGAGGCCTGAAATGTGGCAAAAGGTTGAAACGTTCAAGGGGGCCGAATACTTTCGCAAGGCACTGTAGTGTTTCCCATACCACATAAGTCTTCTATTTAATTTTTTACGCAAGGTGTGTGCGGCCCTTTTACATAGAAATGGATCATGAACTGTCGTTATTTCTTTTAAATTAAACTACCGATACACAGGAAACGACTTAATGACTGTGAATGACCGTATTGGCAGTTTCATTTTGAGAGTTTCTGTTTCTATTTCTTGTTTCCCTCACCTGCGTCCTCTGATAACAGCATGCCAGTAGATTGACGTTTTCACAGCGCTGTGCCAGCTCCAAAAAACTGAAGAAACAACAACCCCCGAAGCAAAAGCTCTCCGTCTTGCCAGTGAAACGCACAATCCTACGCCGTGTGTGCGCAGCTGGTGTAGCCAGTTAAACGATAGATAGATAGATTCCGTGGCACATCCGCGCCGCTTACGGTTCGCATACCGTTACACGTTCAATGTAGCCAAAGTCGCGCAACTTTGCCCCTATTTTCAACTGTTACTAACTAAACTACACACTAAATAGTTGTGTGATGTGTCAATCAATGTTGTTTTTATTTATTTTCAAAAATGATGTGCACTACACCACAATTGTGCTAGTGGTCACACAGTTAAGTGTTTGGACACGCTCATAAATAGTTGTATGATGTGTAAATCAATGTTGCTTTTATTTATTCAGCAACACTACCACCCGCAGCACCCCAATAGCCCAATAGCCAACCCGCTCAACAACTTTTTGGGGCAGAGTCACCAACCCCCCCCACCCCCTGGAAAAAATCCTATGGGAAACACTGTATTAATTGTGTTGAAATTATTTGACAGCATTCCTGACAGGGACTGGATCAGTGCAGCCTCTTTAACATACTTATGTTCAATTAGTTAAATCCTGAAGAACCTGATTCCTGCACATACACCACTTTCAATTCTCTCCACAGCTTTGTGTGTATGCATTTTATACTCCTGCAATACTTCCATAACAGTTGGCTCTATGACCAGCTTCATGACAATGGTTTTGAGAATTGTTAATATCAGGTTTAGTGGAGCTGAGTCAAAGAGAGCCTGACCAAGTTGAACTTTATAAGGCAGCCTCAGGTACATTGAAATATTTGTTTAACCCACTGTGTACAGAAACATATGTTGTCTTTGAAAAAAGGTACAATAAATTAGATGTCTTTTAAATACTAAAGTGATGCTGGCCTGATTTCTGACCTGTGTTTGAGAAGCAGAGCCCGGAGAACACCGGCTCTGTCCTCGGCTCTGATCTGATCAGAGATGATCATCGTCTCCACCACCAGATGGACGATCCCGGGCAGAGAGTTCTGCTCCAGGTCCAGAAGGATGGCACCTAGGGAAGGAAGGTACAGGAAGATAATAAGTGGCTGCTAATAATCAGATTCCTTCAAAAGTATTCACATCCAGCGCTTGGCTAAATGGGGGAGAACATTTTGCATGTCTAAATATTGTTTATATGTTTTATATATATAAATATTGTTCTTGAGAAATTTAGCCCAAAACACACTGGATGAGTTTTTCTTCTTTTTGTATGCCATGTTTATCTTTTTTTTTTATTTCAGCTGCACATACAGTACAGGCCAAAAGTTTGGACACACCTTCTCATTCAATGCGTTTCCTTTTTATTTTCATGACTATTTACATTGTAGATTCTCACTGAAGGCATCAAAACTATGAATGAACACATGGAATTATGTACTTAACAAAAAAGTGTGAAATAACTGAAAACATGTCTTATATTTTAGATTCTTCAAAATAGCCACCCTTTCATTTTTTATTAATAAGGGAAAAAATTCCACTAATTAACCCTGACAAAGCACACCTGTGAAGTGAAAACCATTTCAGGTGACTACCTCATGAAGCTCATTGAGAGAACACCAAGGGTTTGCAGAGTTATCAAAAAAAAGGGTGGCTACTTTGAAGAATCTAAAATATAAGACATGTTTTCAGTTATTTCACACTTTTTTGTTAAGTACATAATTCCATATGTGTTCATTCATAGTTTTGATGCCTTCAGTGAGAATCTACAATGTAAATAGTCATGAAAATAAAGAAACACATTGAATGAGAAGGTGTGTCCAAACTTTTGGCCTGTACTGTACGTAAACCATAAGATGTGAACATCTGCCTAGCTGTATGCATGCAGAAGAAGCTGTTTACCGTGTGTGATGGTGCGGCGGAGCTCCAGCAAGCTGCGGAAGGAGAGGGAGGCCACATGTGGTTTGCCCCAGCGGTCTGTCTCCTCCTCCACATCCTCCTCAAACTTGATCCAGCGGGCCCGCTCCTTCCAACGCATTTCATGGTCCTTATCCACAATTAGCTCGTTCAGCTCTACAAACAACTGAAGATGAAGCAGAGCAGACTTGTGACCATTAAAAAGCTGTGGAGATTCCCCTTCTCGCTCCGATCAAGTACAATGAGGCCAGCACCTATACAAACGATTTTACTTTAAAACACCAGCACAACCAGTTTGGCTGTTACCTAGCTTGGATAGTTTTAAACCAAAACACGATAATATACTGACAGGAAAATTCTGATTCAGAGACAGTTAATCCAAGGATACAGTCCACACACATGTTTATGGGGAGCAACTGAGCTGAGTGGTTTGGATCCAGCCAAGAGTGGTTTGGACTGAGAGGATAACCAAATGGTTTGGAGAGACATTTAGTCACATTTCAACATAGAATTCCTCGTGATTTGTGTTTTTGTGACATTTTTGCTGTCAAACTGAGGTGAAACATACTGTAAGGAGCAAGTTTGTATTCAAGTCTCATCAGGTCAATGAAGATGAGTGTCCTTAAAGCTATAGTGCGTAGTTTCTGTCGCCCCCATGAGGAATTCTAAGTAATGACAACAACACTGTCGGCGCATCCACATGACGCGAACCTTCGGTGATCGTTCACCACCCCCACGCAGCTGCTAGTAGCATTTATCCAAATCAAGGAGGACACAGAGGATTAAAAAAACATGATGGACTTCTACAATTATCTTCACTTGAGTTTATGCGCACGAAAGTCGCCGGACGACACAATTTTGTAAACACAGCCATACTAAGAAATACAGCGAGAGCTGTGTGGAGCTGATAGTCCTAATTAGCTTTATATTAACTCATTTGGCAATGGCTTGAATATAACGGAGGTTCATTAATATGAAAAAGTTGTGCACTATAGCTTTAAATTAAGACTACACTCCATGAGCCATGA
This sequence comes from Perca fluviatilis, assembly GCF_010015445.1. NCBI lineage: Eukaryota > Metazoa > Chordata > Actinopteri > Perciformes > Percidae > Perca > Perca fluviatilis. The sequence goes on from NC_053123.1 coordinate 6,046,361, forward strand.
ACTTTATAAGACCTATGTAGCCTCTTTCAGCTCATTGTTTTTGGTTTCATGGCCCACAACTTTACTTTTGACTTATTGGTTCACTCGCACTGCTCTCATCAATCGTGTTTCTAGCAGCACTAGGCAGCTGTTTTCAGCGCAACACCATTGACAAACCCTCACGTTACCTGCCTAGCACTTAATAGCTGACAAACGAATAGTGGATAGTTTAGTAGCTAAATAGCCAGATTTCCCCTCAGGAGGTGGTGGAGACCAAACCAGAGCAACAAGGAGATTGAATATTGGACATACATTTGTTGGGGGACCTGAAACACCACTCCAAATGAATGCTGTGAAAATACATATTTTGAAGTTAACACGTTCACCAAAACAACTTAAAGGGTTAGGGTAGGGTAGATGGCGGTCAGCTGTGGATGAGGGCAGCAGAAAGAACATATTTTAGCCACCTAAAAAAATAAATCACAATCCATTTAAGTCATCGCTTTACCTTTCCGTCAGACAGCCCCAGCTGTAGACCAGCAATTCCTGTGTACTGCCAGGTAAAATGTCAAAGGAGACTGGTGGCTTTGAAGCGAGGATAGGTGGATATAACGGCTTCGGTTCCCCTTCGGAAAGGGCTGTCTGACAGCAAGGTGAAGTGGTGAAAATATTCTAAATGCAGAACGCACTTAAACTGATATTTATTTATTTATTAGGTGGCTAAAATACTTTTCCCTGTGTGGCGCCATACATAGCAGAACATTGCTTAGCTTCCGTGTCGGTACTCCTGTCAGCTTCTCCAAACTGGGGGCATCATAAAACCCCACTTTAAAACTATCCCCTTTAATAAGATGTTGTGTTTGAAGGTAGATCCTCTGCCCCCAAGTGGCCTAGAAATTAATACTGCTTTAAAGATGATGATTTTAACAACAGAAGCCTTATGATTTTATGTTGCCTGCATATAGAGCTCAACAGTGACCGCCCACTATTTCAACGGCTCTGGTTCCGGTGTGTTTTTTCCCGTTCAAAGTGTTTTTCCCCGTTCAATATCTCCACTGACGTTTCATTAAATGCTTATATAAAGAGTTTTAAAACCTTTCATTCTGGGCAAAATAACATAAAGGCAAAGGTGCAATACTGTGTACAGAAACTAACATAGACGTCAATGGTAGAAGCTCGCTCTAGCCTTGAATTCCAAAATTCTAAGAAGTTGCTGTTACGCTTTCTCCATAAAACTGTGAGTAAAACATGTTTTTCTTAAAACAAAGTTGATTTTTAGATGGACTTCGAGCTTCTATAAGAGCAGAATCGTTCTGTTTCACATCCTTGTCGCTGGTCGTCAGTCTACCTTGGATGGTTTAGACATTATGGCTGATAATCAAAATCCTAATGGAGAAAATGAACGGGATTGTCACTTCCGGAACAACACTGATGAGCTCTATTGAATTGTTCACCCAGTGGTCACAATGCAAAGTAACGTAGCTGTGGTAGGGGGAACAAAGTGTGCTGCAAACCTCGTGTGTTTTCTTATCTGCTGCTCTCTTCTTCTTCTTCAGGCTGCTCAGTGGTATGGAACTGTTGCTGCCTCGGGTCACCAGACATCGTGAGGACTTCTTCACCAGGTGGCGTCTCACGCCAGGGTTGTCCTCAAATCTGTGACCTGGACAGCCACAAGTGTTTTAAGACAAAAGAAAATGCAAAAGATCAACATTGCAAAATCATGATGTCTAGATTTCTGTAGGAGTAATTCAGAAACCAACCTAACGAGCTGCACTCTGTAGGCTGAAATGCTCTTTTAAGGACTGTGTTACAAATACAACATAACTCAGAAAATGTGCTCCGTGCTGGAAAATCTGAAATCTTATTTGTATGTCTGTTTAAGTTTCCAGCTGACAGCAGAACATCCAAAAACAGAAGGCAACAGCTCCATGGGTGAGCGAGAATCTATGTACGCCAAGTGGAAGTGTTACAGATGAGGTGGTTTTGTCCCCAGACATTTGTCAGTTCAAAAAGAGTTAATTTCATTTTCAATTTCCTTCCCCCACAAATCAGATGTGATTCAATTGAGCATAATGAGGAGGTCTTTTCATTACAGTGAGGACCTGTGTCATTTGCCATGTAAAACAGTGGGAGGCTTGTGGGGTCACTTCATTTGGATACAGGAACTGGGAAATGCAAAGTAAAAAGCTAACCACCTGTGTGGAAAATGTGTTAAGCGAGTGGCAAATTATGACTTACATGATTTGAGGTAATGATTATGATTTGGCAACATTGTGACTAATGAATAATTCCAGGCCCAGTATGTGTTTTCATACAGATGTGGTCAAATGTAGGTATTTGGTGACATTTAGGTATAACTTAAGAAATACATGGATGGATTAAAGGAAAATATCAGTAGTTGTGCAAATCAGGTGTATTTATATTTCTGTCAACTATTTTCCAAAGCATACCCGAGTGTTTGGACTGATTTAACACTTTCCAGGCAGCAATTAGGGATTATGGGTAGGTACTGTATTAGGTTATAGTAATGGTTAAGTTATGACATGGGGTTGGTGTATTTAAGGTCACGGCAAAGATCTGGGGGACAGATTAGAAACTGATATTTGCATTCAGTCTGGAACTGCTGTTGACCACTCATACTGTCCAACGATAAACACTGTCTTTTTTTCATCTTTAAATGAGCAGCCGGTGGTAACCAAAGTGGAGGTGAGTGAGCGAGAGTGTGTGTGTTCATAAAACTGTAACGAGCGTTCCATTCTGCTGCGTCATGCCTTCCTCAAGGAAACAGGGTGAAATGGAAATCAAGATGAAGTTAGGCTGTATTTCATCCTAGTGAGTCTCCCAAGGGAGAAGCTCTGAAGGCCATCCTTGTATGAACTGCTCCGGCTGATGTGGATGAGCTGATTTGTTCACCAAAGGGCAGGGCACGGGCCACGGACCACCACAGATATGCACCACATATCTGGAACAAACTCCCAGAAAACTGCAGGTCCGCTGCAACTTTCACTTCTTTTGAATCAAGGCTGAAGACTTTTCTGTTTGAAGCTGCTTTTTTAAAGTAATTGTTCATTTCTTACACTCCACTGTAACTTTTATTATTGTACTTCATACCTGGCCTATTCTATTTGACCTGTTTTTATATTCTTCTTAATTGTTTTTTTTTTACGTTTTATGTAAAGCACTTTGAATTGCCTTGTTGCGGAAATGTGCTATATAAATGAAGCTGCCTTGACTAATTTTGTTCCTCTTCCTCCTCTGGAACTGGTGTTTGACAGGGGCTAAGGCCTTTTTATCTTAAGCCCCCCATGTTTAAAATACCAAAATACTTGAACCATCTACAGCTAAGTGTGAACAGCATTACTTTTGTTATTATAATCCAACAATACCACACATCATGTTTAAATCTCTGAGTAGTTTCCTGTGGTACCAACAGCTTTGCACAATGTTGATTTAGAAATTTTCCAAATCTCCGTGGCTAACATGCACTTTCTGCAAAATCCACACATAAACACATGTAAATACGTACAAATACACTATATACTATGCAAAAAAAAATTAATTGGAGTCAATTTAGTAAGCTATCACAGATACAGCCTTTAAAAGGCAATGCCAAGTCTACCCACACATTTTTTCTTTAATGTAAATGTAGATCCTTGTTGCACATTCATAGACATTGGATTATTATTTCTTTTGTAGTAAGCTGGAGGACAAACCCTTGGGCTTTTTTCTGTGACGGGACTTAAAGGAACACGCCGACTTATTGGGAATTTAGCTTATTCACCGTAACCCCCAGAGTTAGATAAGTCCATACATACCCTTCTCATCTCCGTGCGTGCTGTAAAGCTGTCTGACGTCTCCAGCGGCATCAGCCATAACAGAACAGGTAGTAACTGGTTCCAACAATCCTACTGCTTTCATTGCGATTGGCAACGTTAATAAAATTTACATGTTGTGATGTAGAAGGCTAAAAAACGTAACATGAGACACAGCCGTCTTCTAACCGTAAACAAACCGGGAACTATATTCTCAGGCGGAAGAATATAGTACTTGGGCGGAGTGATATGCTCGCAGCAAGCCTGTCTGAGAATATAGTTCCCGGTTTGTTTACGGTTAGAAGATGGCTGTGTCTCATGTTACGTTGTTTTTTGTACACGCTGTGACTCTACAAATCACAACATGTAAATAGGAACATGTTGGCGTTATTTTGTCACTTTTGTCACAATTCGGAGCAGTAGGCTAGTTGGAACCAGTTACCTGCAGGATCTGTGCTGGGCTAAGCTAAAGCTGGAGCCGTCAGACAGCGTTACAGCACGCACGGAGATGAGAAGGGTATGTAGCGACTTGTCTTACTCTGGGGGTTACGGTGAATAAGATAAATTCCCAATAAGTTGGCGTGTTCCTTTAACAGGACTGGTCTTGACTGATTACTTGGGTCAACAATAAGACACACATGTTCTAGATTATATTTATTCTGAAGAAAACAAATCAGCTATACTATCCACCTCATTTTGATTACACTGATCAAATGTCCATTTTAGAAATCAAACAAATCCCAAGAATGACCAAAATCCCTTCATTATCAAAAATCATGATGGAATTTGTTTGCTTGCCAGGTACATTGCTGTCCACATATCTCATTTTCTGTTTCTTTGTGCTCTTGGCCTGAGTGAAATCCAAATGTTGTACAACTCAGATTTGCAACATATTTTTAACCAAAGTATCTTAAATCTAGCTATAAATGTTTGTTCCATATAAAGTCATCATGATACAAAGCTTGCCACCACCTTTGAACTCTCTAAAATAATTAAATGTCTTCCTTCAGAGGTTTGCTGTCAATGTTTCAATGTAAGTTTGTTCAGATTGACCCTGACTATGACCGTGTCAAAATTGAAGTTATTTTACTGCACAGTCCTTTTTGAAAATTAAAGGGAAACCACCTCAAAATACACAACACAGAAAATGTCCTCGTGTTTAAAATCTCATGAAATCTATTGCTTCAGATGTTTGCTAAAATATTTAATGTAATCCTCTTCAGGATGAGCCTGACTATGACCATGTCCAATCTGAAGTCATTTTACTATCTCATTCCAAACTAAATTGAAAAGTTGGCAGCCCTGTACTAAAGGCTTTATGCAGTAGATCTGCCCAACATCTGGAAACAGACTGTGATGTGTACAATCTGTGGAGTTCCCCTTTGATACTAGTGGTAAAGGTCTGTAAAAACAAGAATGTTTGCCTTCAATTGTCCTGCTCTTAATTCAGACATTATTTTATTGTCAAAGTCATAAAGGGGCGTTTTTTCCAGGCCAACTGACACCCAAAGCATCTCATCACTTTCTGATCATTGCACAGATCTTGCTCTAGTTAAACAAGACTGTGGGCCCTATTTTAACGATCTGAAACGCAAGTATGAAATGCAAAACGCAAGTATCTTTGTGGGCGGATCTCGGGCGCTGTTGCTATTATACCGGTGGGATAAATGAGTCTTGCGCCCAACGTAAATCTTAAATGGGTTGGTCTGTTAGGAAGCTGAAATTTGCTAATTAGTACTAAACACAAAGTATAGCTAGGGCTGATGAATGTGTTTAGTTTGAGGGGTATTTCTTCAATATACAAGTTTTGATCTGATGATGGTGTTAGACCAACGTCAGGGGATCACCAAAGTCATGGAACATGTCCTACTTGGCTAAATCCCAGTGTGCGAAACATAAATGTCTTTACAAAATGTCAAGGCCATCCATCCAATAGATCTCTGTTGTAACCAATCAGAGAGCTAGAATAAGTTAGCCTGGTGAGACCGTCCTGATCTCGCGAGCTCCAGTTTTCCACTCGCAGATCAGTCTGGCATCTTGAGATAGAGAAAATTTGGAGCCGTTCGCCAAACGACCGGGCCAATCAGCGTTGGTTTTGAGGCGGGTTTAGGTGGTGATAAATGGTTTATCCAATCAACTAACCAGTATTTTCCGACAGCGGTAGCCCTAATTCTGTTAGCTGCTCGCTAATGCTTTTTTCTCTTGGATCCTTCTTTTGGAATATGGACCGGGAACCTGAAAGGGTGCCTTTTATTCCTAAATTCTCGTTACACAAACGGCAAATATCCTTTACCGACATGTTGCTTGCTTGCTGAGCTAACGAGCTATGCTTTGCCTGCAGCAGCAGGGGCTTGTGGTTGTATTTTCATACGCTTCGTTGATCTGATTGGTTGATTTGGCCCGTCGATCACCAACATAGGTGATAGACAGATGGTTTATCCAATCAGCTAACCAGTATTTTCGCCCCTTCCCAAAAGTTCTCCAACGGAAAGTTCCCAGATGGATATGCCGAGCAAATGCGAAGCAATCCATCTGGCGGAGTCAGGTTAAGAATAAGTAGCTACACAGTGAAGAAATGTAAGTGAGTGAGTCAGGTTGGTTGACAGCACATGTAATTACTTTGTTGTGGAGTTAATACACTACCCATTCGGAGAACAAATAAGCTGTATTGGTGTCTTGCTGGTGCGCCACATCGGGAATGTCACCACAGACACCAAACAACCACAACTCCGGTATACTAAAGACAGCCGAACCTTCCCTGGCAGGGATAGGCTTAATCAGAATTGTATGAACTCGTATGGCAAGGGCTTTAATGTAACGGACGTTCATTTATATGTAAAAGTTCTGCACTTTAGCTTTAAACTTACATTTACATTACAATGGCATTTGGCACAGTTATCAACATCAACATAAAATACTGCTCAAAATTCAAACAATACCATCAGTCATGTCAATCATTTAAGTTATAGTTTCTACCCAACGTACCCAGTTGGTCCTAGCGGTGTTTAGCTACAATTGAACCCTAATCCAATTAGCGATTATATATGTGCTCAGGTATTGTAGGCTAATCACCTTCATTTCTTTTGCTTGGGCTGGAACCTAGCTTCATCACAGGACTAGTGTGCCATGTCCCAAATAGGGATAAAAACAGCGGAACTACACATTGCTTGTCAATGCAATGTCTTTCCGCTCTAGCTGTGGCTGACCCCCAAAGCCAAATGGGTGCCACTGGATCAATGAGAAAGCAGGAAACAGCAGCAGTGGAGCACCGTGTCAATTTCGCTCAATACCGGGGACAACTTTGTTCTGTGTGTGGGCATGAATGAGGCTTATATTGCCATTAATTAAGCACACAGCATGCTACATAATCAATGGAAACAAGTGAGCTCCTGTACATTGATCATCAACGTAAAAATAGAATAAAAATGCTAATACGTGTGAATTTCTCACTGTGTTATGACATCAGAACTTCCTTTATTGGGAGCTTGACACAACATTCTTTAACTCAACTTTAAAGCTCTTCATTGAATGAGCAGAAATGTAATGCTACCCAGCAGGAGTATAGGTGAATCTTCACACACAACTTACAGATGGGCTCCTCCGGTGAACCCATTTGAGTGTGGATTGACTCCAGCAAGTCGTAGTCATCAAAATCCAAAACAAACTCTTCAAAGTCCCCTTCCACGTTGGTCAATGAGCTGCGGTGCTCCATTTGGTGCAGCCTTAGGGTGCCAAGGCCTTTTTGGACACTGCCCCAACGTTCCGATCCACGGCGGTCAGTGGCAAGCTCCTTATCAGAAGTCCCAGCCACCTGGTTCTCCTTTCCCTCAACGTCTGTCATCTCCACTGTTGGTACCTCCTGCTATCCTCCTCTCTCTGAGTGGACACACTGCTCATTCAGGGATTCCAACTCTAGAACGCCGTCGCTAGCCCTGGATCACAGTTCTGATGAGCGTGGGTCTTTGCAGCGACCACTAGCCTACGTCGGTTGTATTGCTCGGGTTGTGCAAAAGAACCTATATGTACACTTTTGCAAACCAGCTCCAAAATGTTTTTCTAAAAAGGCTTTTGCCTCAGGCACCCGAGAAACAAATAGCTTGTGTTCAGGGAGTCCAACTTCAGAAAAGGAAGTTCTATGAAGCAAAAAAACAAGCGCACAACAAGAAAAATCTTGAAAATGCAGTCCAGAAATACAAAACACAAGATCCTCAATGTGACAAAAACTTTGCTTTGCCTTAAATCCAAACAAAAAGCAAAGTTGGAGCTACACCCTTAGGCAGAAGCCCCTGCTGTATCCACAATGAGAGAGATGCATACATAGTACTGTAGCGAAAATCACTTTAGCTGCAACTCCTAAAGGAAGTATTGATAAGGGATGGTCTACTTTGTGAGACGTGCCTGTCAGCTGAACGGAAATGCCGCCCTTTTTTAACGATGTCCCCAGCGCATTGATCTTGGTGGCTGTTGGAAACCAAACAGAAAGTAGATCGGAGCAGAGTAGTTGATGCCTTTCGTTTCCATAGTGCCGCCATCACTTTCCCACCATGTGATGTGCAGGAGGGTAGAGGTCAAGTTCCAAAGGGTGGCATCTCCACCCATATAAAATAAAAAACACACATGCAGAAATAAATACTGAGAGCTCTAAGTGCACAAATACTGCGAGTGTGGAGCCTAAATGAATGAGCTCCAGTACTCTGGTTAGTGAGATATCATGGTGCTAATTATCAGGGCAAGCTGTACCGCTCCTGTCTCTGGGTCTCCATGGAAACCATGAGGTGTCATGGTGTGACTTGTCTACAACAGGTGCCTCAGTGTGAGCTAAACAGGACCCTCTCTAAAACACGCTCAACATGATTGAATAATGTGTGTGTGTGTGTGTGTGTGTGTGTGTTAATTACATTACATTTCATTTAGCTGACGCTTTTATCCAAAGCGACTTCCAATAAGTGCATTCAACCATGACGGCACAAACTCAGAACAGCAGAAATCACATAGAAGTACATTAGCTTCAAATAAGCCAAACTACAGAGTGCCATATGTGTCACTAATCCGAACCCTAACCCTCCACAGCATTAGATTTCTACCAAGCATAACTTCAAACAAAGCTCATTTTTACATGAAATGAATCTGATGAAATGATGCAGCTGTTTGTCACCAGCTCTCCCAGGGTGCATGTAACACAGTACTGCGTACGATACCGGCCTGCTGAACGCCTGTTGTACTCACATGAGACAGCTGTCACATTACATTTTATGAATATGACATTCAGTTTCTGCCAAATCCAGGTCCTCACTCTCTTATTAAGTTGCCCACATGTACATGTTTTCTGCTTTCTCTTTATATCTGTTTCTTCTTTTCTTTCTCGCTTTCTCATTTCCGGAAGTCAGTTCAATTATGCTCACATGTCACACATTATTCAATCAATTTCCATCCCCAAAAAAAGACACCTTGCACTTCACAATGGCGGCTTGAATGGGGTATAAGTTTAGTAGTTTAAGTCCAACTCGTCCAACTCTCACTCCCAACTCGTCAAGAGATAGGTTAAGGACTGAGACAGCGGCAGAGAGCACACTTTGACAACGTGATTTTAAAGTTTAAATAACTTCTTCAGCCAAAGATCAATATAAGACTAAAACCTACTCGCACTAAGACTTAAAAACTTCTAAACAGTGAGTGCAACTGACGATCCCACACGTACAGCAGTAATATACATGGCCTGTCAATGTCAAGCAGCACTTCCTACAAATCCAATAGCTATTTTTGAGTGACTCTGGGTGCCCCATTTGCTGTTTCCAGATGGTTCCTAAACAGTCAATGATCACTCGGCTGCAGCAGGAATGGCCAGGGGCAGGGTTGCTGCTGTAAGGGAATCGACTGCAGCCCCCGTTAATTAATGCCCTGGTCGCTGGGAGAGAGAGCTTTTCTCTGGCAACACAAGCTTTTGCCTCCCAACCTCTCTCTCCTTCCATTCATTTTCTCTTTCTATCTCTTACTGTGCTGCTCACAGGAACGTATTTCCAGTAGGGAGGCCTATCCACGGCCTTGATACGTGACAGATGTGGTACATTTTCTATCGTTATTTCATGAAAATAATATTACAGAAGGATAAACATATAATGGAGGGTATATAAACCTTCAACAAGCTGCAATTGACTCGGTCAAAACGTCACAGCACCTAATGTCTTTTAAGCCCCTGACACACCAACCCGACGGCCAACCATCGGCAGAAAAGTCAGTCGGACTGATCAGTCGGCTCCCCGAGGTCCAAAAAGTGCCTCGGAACACACCGAAGCGACGCTGACTTGAGCGTACGTTCTGCGTGTGCGCGAGACGTAATACATTTCCATAACGGCAGGCAGCGCTAATCTGTATTGTCGGCCAAAAAATTAAAACCGGCAGCTGATTGGACGAACGCGTCACGTGGGTCTGGCTGCTCCCTGATTTTTCAACCAAATGGTGGCTCGTTCAGAATACAATCTCATATTTTACGAAGGTAGTTCACCAAAACGTGTTTCTGAAAACATTTTTAGCGAGAAATAGGCCGTACAGTTGCTGAATCTGTCTTCATTTCAGATTGACAAAGGTCAGTTTAAAAGATTTTCGTCAGATTTTGAGAGGTTTAGTCACGCTCATTCCACAGGTCATTTCCGGGTTAGCACTCCACCAATCAGATTGGTCATTGAGTCCGACTGCCCTCCCTGGTAGTCAGGTCGGCCTAAATGAAGGCCGGCAGCTCCTCCGACTGACGACGGCAGGGAACACACCGAACAGACTCGAGTCAGTGACCTTGCCAGACTGTCCAACGGCCGATAATCGGGTTGGTGTGTAAGGGGCTTTAATCTTACTTTCTGCTGATTCTAAACATTGAACTCTGTATTTGTTGGCAGATCAGTATCTATGGCCTCTACCCTGTCATAATATGATACTTTACACCCTTTTGGTAAGATAAAGTCTGCCAACAATAGCAATTTATGTGTGAATCTTAAGATGTAAATAAGCTAATGGTTGTGTGTTGTTTTCTGCCCTAATTGTGCTAATTATTTCCTCCTAACTGTAGTGGGGCTCAGATAGAAATGAGTGGCAATGTATAGTTTTGACACATTTGATTCAGTGTCTCATATGTCACAACAATACGTAATAACTGAATATATACATTGATGTAAAATAAACTCAATACAAATCCAGGAGTATTGTGGAGTTTTCTCTTCATCATCCTACTGTAAATGTGATTATCATTTACAGAAACCATGAGCAGATACTGTCATTTCTTTGTCCTCCATCCTTTGTGTTATCTGGTCGGAAGCTAATTCTTAACAGTGTGTGCGGGGGCCAGAAGCTGTGTGGGTTGCTTTCATGAGACAGAGTGTGTGGGACGCCCATAGTGGAGCCAAGTTACAGGCAGCAGGGAGAAAACTTGTCAATGGTCGGCGCCAGAGCAGCAAGGGAGTAGAGCTGTAATTGGGCCTTAAAGTGATGGTTCGGAGTAATTCACCCTAGGGTCCTTTGCACCATGACCTCGAGCCAAACACCCCCCCAGAAGCTTTTTTCACCTGGGTCTAACATTGGGAGAGTTAGCTAGAGTAGCGTTATCAGCTGAATAGCTTAGCGCAGGGGCTAACGGACCCACGTTTGTATCTTGTAAGTTACCCCACTAATAATGCCCAAAATGATACCAAACGTCTACAAGTAGTACAAATAGGTTATGCTCTCATAAAACGATGGATTGGAAAGTTTGTAAGTACACCAGAAGTTTATGAACACTTGCCTGCTCTCTTCAGCTCTCTGTTGCTGCTGCTGCTACCTGCAGTTAGACGAGTGCTTAGGGCCGTCTACAAATTACTACACCGAGTTATAACAAAAATATTTATTAATTCAATGATTAAATAAGGTAATGTCTCCAAACTTACCTCAATTATTACTTGTCTCCTGCTAGTTATACTACAGCACTTAAAAAAAAAAGTTAAATTAATAAATATTTTTGTTGCATCTTTTTTCGGTGATGTAATTTGTAGATGTCCCTAAGCACTCGTCTTACAGCAGCAACAACAACAGCAGAGAGCAGAAGCCAACAGGCAAGTGTTATTTACATAAACTTCTGGGTACAAACTTTCCAAACCTACTTTTTTTAAGAAAAAAAAATTTGTACTAACTTTCCAATCCATCGTATCAGCGCTGCATTACTAGTGGTGAACGCTGATAACGCTACTCTACGCTAACTCTCCCAATGTTAGACCCAGGTGAAAAAAGCTTCTGGGGGGGTGTTTGGCTCGAGGTCATGGTGCAAAGGACCCTAGGGTGAATTACTCCGAACCATCACTTTAAAAGTACGGCCCGAAAAGGCCCGAGTCCGACAGAGTTCGGCCCGAGCCCGACAAGTACATTTTGAGTGACAGCTTTTTAAAAGCCCGAACCCGTTTACAGCCCGACTGTACAAAAGGCCGTCTATCAGCATCATTAGAGTGTCGGAGAATAGCGCGGACACGCGCTTCACAAAAAGGGAGAGAAAGAAAAAAGAGACTGCGCCGCACGCACACAGCTCCTTTGTCTTTCTTAAAAAATGAGTAATTTAAACATGTTTTAACATCATTTATTCATGACTAACGGAGGCTATAGGCCACTTGGAAGTTGGAACAAAGAAACAGGCTAAGTCCTCCAGAGACCAGCCTCCCTTTCACCTCCTCAGGATCCATTTTCACGCTAAACGAAACGCATCAGCTGACCGCTAATTTACCACGAATCCCGAAGCGCAAGCCCGAGCCCGGCCCGAGCCCGTGTAAAATAATAGAAATTAAGACCGAACGGGTTCCATCGGGTTCCATCTGGTTCCATCGTGTCCCATCGGGTCCAGTTGGGTCCCGTCGGGTCCCGGCAAAGATCTTCAGCTCTAGGGAGTCAATACGTGTTGCATCAGGGTTTCCAGGTTGACCACTATTTCAAAGAGGCAGGGCTAATAACAATCTTATATTACTGTTCCAATATTGTTGACATTAAATAGACTATGGTTATATTTTAGATTACACGTTTTATAATCCAGATGAAACACGATTTATAAAGAATGTTATTCATTATAGTTGACGTTAAAAGAAATACAAAGTAGCTACTTTTGGTGGGAAAATACTGTATAAACAGCATTAACATTCTCTAGTTAGTAGACAGTCCTGTTTGTTCCAAGTAGAGGTCTGTTGTATAACTTTAGGATTTCGATGGTTAGAAATATTTCCATTTTTTGTTTTGATATTACAACAGTTAGTATTGTGCTGTTTGAAAGTGACAACAACTGTCTCTTGCTCTATTAGCAGGACAAAATAATAGAACAGATAATATGCAGTATGTACAAAAAACACCAGTATCTATAATTAAGGTGTCTTAAATTAAATAAAGCTGATAATACTAAGGAGCTTAAGTTATTTTTCTGTTTTGGATTCTCACAATAAAAGAGCTGCAAACCAAAGAGTAGCAGCTGCCGAGTTATAATCAGTCAGGGAAAATGATAAAACAAAATATGGTGTGTGTGTGTGTGTGTGTGTGTGTGTGTGTGTGTGTGTGTGTGTGTGTGTGTGTGTGTGTGTGTGTTGACACACGTATGAAAAAGCCATCGGGTGATTTAATATTTCTAAACACATATCTGCCCAGGATCTGACTACTGAAAGAAAAGAAGTCAGAAAGAAGTCATGGACTGATATTTAAAATGTTTATATTGTTACAAAATAGCCATTATTCCTTTGAACTATGAATGTGTTGTGTAGGCATATGTATTCTTTACTGCCAGTAGAGGGTGCTGAATGTGATAAAAAAAAAAAGATGACTCCAATCATAAATACAGGTGAAAACATCTGATCCAAACTTGTCTCTAATTTCTAGATATATTTTGCTGCTTGAAATTGCTATTCTGTATTCTATAAAATTTACATAAACGGACCCTTCGACTAAGTTAAAAGCAACATGGACAGAATACAGAATCCAGCTTGTTCGGGTGGAATGGATGCTTCCTTTACGGTCTGTTTTGAAGGGAGCTGCACAGAGCCAAGAGTCTGAAGTCATATCCATTTATGTTCAGATCAGAGTGCTGCTGATGAAACAAAAAATAGACACTTTCTTTCTTTTCTTTGCTGCTTTTATCTTAACTATACATAGTTATTTTTTTATCATGACTTTATGTTGATGAGGCTGCTTACCCTTACTGCACATATTATGTACTATTATGACTGTTATGATGAGTCGCACAACGGGCAGTGTGCAGTTTTGTTGGCGGGTGGCAGTCTGTGCATGTAATATGAGTGTGTCCGTGCGGAGTGGTAACAGTCTGTGTCTGTGTACTGTATGTATGTTGGGTAGGGCTGGGTACCGAATTCTATACTTTTTTGGCACCGACCAAATTGCCTCTAAGGTATCGAGTATTGAAAAATGCCTCGTCATTCAACACCCAATTTCAATACCTATGGAGTAAATCTCATCAGTGTCAGTGAGCCAATAAGCATGCAGCATTCTTCTACCAAGATCTAATAATGTTTGTGATTGGCTGTCTAACGCTCCACGTCATAGCGACCACGCAGGAAAAACTCCACGTTACACAGAGACGGGGCTCACGTAGGCGGAACTAAAAAATAAATTATAAGAGTTTTGCCCTAATGTGTAATGTTGTAATTTCTTTTTGTTTTAGAAAATTGGTATTGAAGCAAGTATCATTTAGGAAACGTACTGAAGTCACAGTATTGGTATCGGTATTGAATATTTTTGAACGATACCCAGCCCTAATGTGTTGAATTTCCTAAACAGCAGATACTGTCTGTGTACGTGTTTTCTCTCTTCCTTCCTCTCAGTCATTTACTCATTTATCCACGCAGTCCTACGTTCCATTGTCCAGTACTGATCCCACAGTGCAGGCCAGTAGGGGTGCACGATTCAGAAAATGACACAATTCGATATCGATTTTTAGGCTCACGATTCGATTCAAAATCAATTTTCGATTCAAAAACGATTCAGAGTATGTAAATGTAGTTACTTTTCCCATGTGATCACAGTAGACATACAATTTCTTTTTTTTTATATGAATCGATTTTTGGAATTCTATGAATGGATTTTGAATCGGTAGAGCTTGAATCGCGATTCGAACATGAATCTATTTTTTTGCACACCCCTACAGGCCAACATACACCGATGGAATTTTTCTGGCATTTACCTAGATACCTTTAATCTTACTAATATTTGGCATTATCATTCTGGGCTGGTACTTCATAGTCATTAGTGTAGTGTAGTGTATTAGTGTAGTACATAAAAAAAAAAGGATGTGAGCATTTTGAAAATTTGGGGAAATGAATCACCAGCCTAAATACACAGGCTGAACAACATGAAAACACGTTGCATGCATGACTACATGAGCAGCTATAGAGATTGGGCAGTTATATCATAAATATCCTAGCAACCACATCAGGTGCTATAGTGAAGGTCTGCTGGAGAAGTGGTAGAGCCCAGTGACTGGCTGATACAGTATAGATACCACGCTAGAAAAAGACACCTCACAAAGATCCCCCTCACACGCTGTTGTGGCGTGGGTGCAAAGTCAAATTGAGTCATCTGAGAAGTTACATTTTAGAAACAGAGAAAATCGTCTCCCGTATCCCCTGCTCCAAAGCCTTTATTTCTCGATAGCAAAGAGATTATATAAAAGGTAGTGTTTTAGTCAACTGGTAGCCCAGCTACCATATATATATGGTATTATATATATACTATACATATATATATATATATATATATATATATATATATATATATATATATATATATATATATATATATATATATATATACACATGATATAAGGGATAATGTAGAGCGAGCCGGTCACTATAGCCAGTTAGAACCCTGAAAGGGTGATGCAGGACTTACAGTTCCGGTCACGACAGATAACGTTACCGCCGATGAGCACGGCTCTCCGGTGAAGGCCAGGTCGCCCTGGTGAGTGAGCTAACCATGGAGCTAACTAATGCTCTGTTTGCACTGTTGCCATTAGTGATGTTGGCGATCCCCATTTCCTTCACCCTCTCTCTGTCCTTGTTATCCGCTGATCAGCTGTATGAGCTCCGTATGAGCACAGATATTGATTTAAAAATGTTCCGCCAGAGTCTGTGATCGGAACTCCGTCCATGGCAACGGTCTGTTATACTTAGCAACGGTCTGTTATACAGAAAGAACAGACCGTAGAATGCTTCCGTCAACATAAATTACTAGTGATGCACCGAAATGAAAATTCTTGGCCGAAACCGAAAACCGAAAAAAGAGGAAACCAAGACCGAAAACCGAAACACCGAAAGAAATTAAGCCAGTTATTAGTACCATTGCATTTATGGCTATGACTGTGTACTAACTTTACTAAAATCAAGGCATTGCAATTGTATAAATTAATATTAAAGTTTAATTAAAAAAATATCTAGCAGAAATATGGCTACAATCTGATAGTCACATACAGTATACAGTAGCCTAAGAACAGAATAGATTACTTATTGTTATTATTATTATTATTATTTGAGGCACTTTCTTGCAGGATTTCCCTGAACATATCAGACAACGAGGGTGCATGCCCTTCATCTGGTGCAGAGAGACGAGTCTTTTTTTCTGCGCTCTGATCTCCTCCTGCGCTGGGCGCTGCTCCGTCTCCACGCGGGTTCTCCGCATCCATCGCGGCCTGGATCATTTCTCGTGCGCCCTGCTTTATTTCCGCATCCAAGTAATGGTCTTTATAACGCGGATCAAGTACAGTTGTGATGAAGTGCAGAGGATCTGAATAGATCTCACTGAAACGTGTGCTGACAGACTCTAAGAGCACTTTTCATAGTTTTCACTATGTCATCACGACATTTCGGCCGTATTGTTTCGGTGATAAAAGTATTTCGTCCGAAAACCGAAAATGCCCTTTTGGGCCATTTTCGGCCGAAGATTTTCGGTGGCCGAATATTCGGTGCATCCCTATAAATTACGTTGTCAGTGCACAGGTAGTCTGGCTCAATGGATGTACATTGCTGGGATAAAGAATAACATCCGGCACGTGTCCCTCCCTTCACGCTTCACGACGGTTGTGATTAGTTTAAAGACATACAAACAAGCCAGAGCGGCTTCCTCTATCCCAGAATAGATAGGGGTGTAGCTAGACCATACACAAGCGCTGTGGAGACAGGTCTGCCAATGAAAGACACACAGGGCCAGATGTAGGTACATTTGCAAATGTAGCGTTATCAGCGCCATGGCCAACCCGCAGAAAGTGCACGCTGTGATACTTCAGCTCACGTCGTATTTACCAAACCTTATCGGGTAATCAGCGCCTTTCTCCGCCCGCTATACCGTAAATTGCGCTGTAGCAGAGCGTTAAGTACTGGTGCTATGATACGGCTGAGTGCAGACTGCGATATTCCCACTGCTGATGCTATGACTTTTTGAAATGTTTGAAATGATCCTGACGCCAATATTTGTAATGTAGCGAGGAGTTTAACAGCTGCTGGAATGGAATGTGAACACTGAGTCGGAGATTCAATGTCATCTTTGATTTCTTCCAGTAACTGTAATATTGCATGGCTGCTTAATCTGTAACCCTTAATGATTTTGTGTTCACTCGACTGAAAAAGTGTGATCCTTGTGGCAAAAATCCTTTCAGCTCGTCTCCTTGGCCTATGTCTTGCTCGGATTACTGCTGCCATTTCACCATGAGGCATATGCGAGGAAACCCGCTTCCAGGTTTACACCTGCTTTTTGCCATTTTCAGTTCCCGCGACAGGGAGTCTGCGCTTTTACCTCAGTGCGGCCTGTTTGTACATACCTCGCCATGCTTTTACGCGCACGTTGCGAAACAAATACACCTGAAGTGGTAGTACATCTGGCCCACAGGGTACAGCAACCATAGCAACAGTACTTTTATGTCATGCTATGTTATATTTGTAGCTTGAAAATCAGCCTGTTACAGCAAAACTTGACAATGACATTGTCAGTACGGATACGTCATACACTACTGGGGCAAAATCATGTGAAATATATAATGTGAAATGACATGACAACAACGTCAGGCTGAGTAATGATTATCCAGCTATCATGTAGCTTCCTAACAAGTTCAGTAAAGCCCTCAATTATATCCCTCTTACTTTTCATGTCATCCAGGTCGGCGCTGGCCAACATCTGGGCCTCGGCCTCATCAGTGGGCACCTGCTGGTAGACGGCCGTCTCCAGAGCCGTCATGCTGCCGATGCAGATCCGCTCCCGCAGGTCATAGTTGCTCCGCTGGGCGCCCGCCACACGATGGTGGACGGGCTTCCTACGGAACCAGCCGCGGGTCGTGTTTAATCTCGAGGGGTGTGATCCTGGGGGAACACTGACAGAAAGCAAAGGCAGATATTGGTGAATTTAAAGTAGGGCTGTGCCATTAATACAAATTGTAATCGTGATTACAATTCCGGCTCCTAATTATCACAAAATCGAGAAAACAGATTAATCGAGAAAAAACATTATTTTGCACGTTACGTTTTGCAAGTGAAAAGTATGAAGGGAAATTTCACAGTTCTTAGGTGTATTGTTGATTTGTTTAACTTTTTCACTATTTTTTTCACTATTTTTTCACTGTTTTTTTTTTTTGTTTTTTTATAAATCTTTCCAAAAGACAATGAGTAATTGTGTTAAATAATCATGATTTCAATATTGACCAAAAGTATCGTGATTAAGATTTGTTCCATTATCGAGCAGCCCTAATTTAAAGATTATCAAACGTCACCATAAAGTGTTGAGGTTTAGATGCTGAATTTGGTCAAATGTAGATAAACTATCGAACAATGTTCAAATGTTGCTGCTGTGCTGACTGAAGTGCTGTGTTGAGGCTCTGGGTTGCATTGCTATGTCTTCACCAGGAGAGGGCTTCACAACACAGCAACAGGCCAGCATCTCCTCACCAACCCTCTGAGTCATCCTCAGCTGTTTTCACTCACACACACACACACGCACACGCACAAGCACACACGCATACACATACACATACACAAACACACACATACACACACACACTCATACATCATTTTACGATTAAAAAACAACAATAATTTACAGCCTTATGTTTATATTATGCCTGTGTGCCAGATGGTCTAATATCTAGATTTCAGCAGGAGCCTTTAGTGACCCATCGTAGCCTTAAAGACAGTATAAATGATTGATTTGCTCACATTCCTAATGAAAGATTTCAGATAAAGGATAGACACTAAGGCTTGCTGAATCAGTGACTTATTTTAAATCACTTCTTAAAACAAAGTTTTAAGTTTTATAGACTTGCTTTTATGTGGTGTCGTCTTGTTATAATCTTTTATCGTCTTTTCATTTGATTTATTCATTTGTCGTTTTTCTGTCCTTTAAAGGTGCCCCATCTTCTATTTAATCTATTACAATGATGTGTGTACTCTATATGTGTATGTGTATTGATTTGATGTGTATATATGTGTACTGATTTGGATGTGATTTTGTTTCTTCTGTCAAAGCAGATTGTCAACTGTTGTTTTTAAAGGTGGAGCGGGTGGACGGAGATGGAGTGGGGGGAGGAGGAAGGGGCACAACAGGAGCAGGTGGTGCGTTTAGAGGCCCAAGCTCCATGGCTGCAGCAATCCTCTCCAGACTTGAGGAGATGCGCCCGAGAGGCCGCAGCAACATCGCCACCCGGACAAGACGGGCATTTATTACTTTGCCGCATCCTGGACAGCTCCCGCTGGCGTGCGCCAGGCAAATCCGCCGTTATAATAGCAATCCGCCATGGAACAAGCACGCCTGCTCTTAAAGGGAATGTGAGATGACGCTCTGATTGGTTTATTGCACATTACGCCCAAACCACACCTAGCTACTTCAGACCAACCCATTTTAGATTTGCGTCGGGCTCAAGACTCATTTATCCCGCCGGTATAATAGCAACAGCGCCCGAGATCCGCCCACAAAGCTACTTGCATTGGGCGTTTCATACTTGCGTTTCAGATCGTTAAAATAGGGCCCTAAGACTTTCTAATTTTTGAAAAGGACTTTCAAAAATTGACAACAATTTGGAGGCCCCCCTGCATTGAATCTGAGGACCCCCTAGGGGTCCCGGACCCCTGTTGAAGATCCCTGTTCTAGAGGGAAAGTAATCTGCTGAGAGTGGTTGAAAAGTGCACTGTAAAAAACAATATAATGTTACAGTAAAACAGAAAATATTTATTGGGCAAAACATTATGTTTGTAAGAGTAGCACAGTGTTGTATACAGTAGCATGACACAAGAAAACACAACTACAAACATATGTAAACCAAAGGTATCATTTTTAGAATAAAGAATATGTGTGTGTGTGTGTGTGTGTGTGTGTGTGTGTGTGTGTGTGCATGCTTGTGTGTCAGGGCGGGGGGGGTGTATTGTATGCACTTTGTGCAAATCAAAGTCTGATTGATTAATAATACTGAAATAGTCATTAGATAGTTGCATGCCTGTTCTCATTTCTGACGGTTTGAAGTATGGACGCCACTGTAAAGCTACTCAAGATGGCCTTCTCTCTGGCCACAATAACAGGGTGTAGAATACAGTTTTTCTCAGTCGATTTGGTACATTTCTTTCTTGGCGTTTTTCCCCACGATGCTTGACTCATGAAAATATTTGCTGTGACGTTGATGAAATTCTCTGGCCAGATGTAATTGAGAGGCATGATCAATAAATTAATTGATTCAATGAATGCAGTACATTTTTTATTTTATTTTTTTATTTACCTATGTACTTATTTGCATAATATTTTTTTGTGGGGTGACAACTCAACTCAAAGAACTCTTATTTTCATTTATTTCTGTGTGTATCTTCAGCTGAATTTGTTATCAAATCAACAGAGAACACACTTTTAGTTTTGATGTTAATATTGAATTTTAATAAATGCATTACTAGAATAAAATGCTGTGTTTCGCCAACATAAGAGTGTGTTTAGTTTGCTGTGTTAACTGTTTTGAGAGCTGTTAGCTGAGTTTGGAGAAATGTACCAAATCGACTGTGAAAAACTGTAATATTTTTTTTCAACTGCTTACACACAAAATGTTTTCTTGTCACACGACTTTTGTAGCAAAACTACACATCAAATCTCTAAAACCATAAGCTATTTCACTCAGTTTTCAATTGCATAAAACACTTTTTTCAAAACCCAAGCAGGAAGTGACTTGCTTCCCTTTTCCAAACACAACCAATCAAAATGCTACACTTATTTACCAGGGCACACGCTCTCCTCACATGTGCAAACACATTGTGTCATAACTGAACACTAACCAATCGCTGCTTTAGTATAGGCCTATACACAGGTCAAAGGTCAGATTACCTGTTTTGAACAATGGATGCCAACAACAGACAGAGAGCAAAGGGAGGAGGAGGGAGAGACGGGGGACAACAACGAGGAGGAGGAGGAGGAGGAGGAGGGAAGAAGAGAAAGGAGAGCCATCTCTGATGAGATCAGGGCCACACTTATTCATCATGTGATCAACCACGGATTGACCATGAGAGAAGGCCATCTTGAGTAGCTTTACAGTGGCGTCCATACTTCAAACCTTCAGAAATGAGAACAAGCATGCAACTATCTAATGACTATTTCAGCATTATTAATCTATCAGACTTTGTTTAACACAAAGTGCATACAATAACCCCCCCCCCAACACACAAGCACTCACAAACACACACAGCACGCACACACAAACACACACACACACACCTGGTTTACATATGTTTGTAGTTTTGTTTTCTTGTTTCATGCTACTGTATAGGGGTGGGCGATATATATCGTCTGCGATAATATCATCATTGTTGTGTTAACGATGTGCAAACTGACATTATCGAGTATTTAAATTACTTAGAAAAAAACACTTCAAAACACGCATTGGAACGCTACACATTCACTAATGTCAACAAAGATGGCGGTGCGCGATTGTGCAGCGGCTACAAGCTCTCCTGTCGGTGTATATTTATACAAGTACAGCCACACTGAACTAATCAATATAGAACTACGATACAACACAGCCGTTACGAGAGCCTTCCAGGCGGCTCATAACATCCCGGAGGACCTAGCCAGACCAGACGCTCCATGGATTGTTGTCGGCAGCTAGCAGGCCGAGCTAGCTAGCTACCGGCAGGATCGAGACAAGAACTCTGGCAAGACCAGAGGCGGAGGACTGCATTTTTGTGCATAATGAATGGAGTACCAACCGCAGGATCGTTGCCCAGCACTGCTCACCTGACCTGGAAGCCCTGTCGGTAATATACAGGCCATTTTATTTACCACGAAAACAGCACACTGCCGTCTACATAGCCCCCGATGCTAACGTTAGCACAAGTTTGGCTCACTGCTAACCATAGGGAACAAACTGCAGCACGATCACCTGGAGGGGATACATATTGTAGCAGAGGACTTTTACAATGCATCCTTAAAGTCTGTACTCCCCAGCTTTTCCAGCATGTAGATTGTGCTACTAGAGGGAAGAACACACTAGACCATGTATACTCTAACATCAAGAAAGCATACAGAACTGCTCCTCTATGGAGTTCTATTACTATCTTTATTCAAGAGCGCATTATTTCAATTTGAGAGCATTTCTCACTGATATTACGTTCAGATTTCTTGCTCTCACACTCAAATAGTCACTGCTCGTGCTCAAAACCTTGCTCTCACACTCAAATAGTCACTGCTCGTGCTTGGATTTGCTCTGCTTGTACTCAAACTTTCTGCTTGGACTCAGATATGTTGTTGCTTGGATAGATTTCCTGCTCTCAGCTTTGAACCTTCTCCTCGCACTCGCTGATTCTGCTCGCTTGCAAATTTTCTGCTCTCGGATTTCTCCAGCGCGCTTGGATTTTTTTGTGTTATAACATTATCAAAATTCAACAACCAATAGAATGCCAGCTGTAGTTTTGACCAATGAAATGATCCCTGCCCCGTTGAGGGCGCGTTTACTTTACGTTAGAACGTCTGTTGAGGGCGGCTGCTCTGTTACCAAGTTTATTTACCCCCGCGCCGTCCATTGCTTTATTATAAACTATATGTCAACAATGTGCACAGAATGATCGACGCACTTTCACCTGCACCCATCAGGAAACGGGAGAAAGCTTTGAAGTGGGACGTATGAAGTTATGTCCACAACTACGAGGGTGAGTAACATAACTTAAGCACCTAGCTAGCAAGCATATGGCGCTAGCATATAGCATAGCTTGATGTCCATAAACAAATAGATTTTCTTTATTTTTTTTAGCTAGATTGAACAACATATGACGGACAGTATGTGTATATGTGATGACCCCACTTTGTATTTTTTCCTCATTTGGTTAACCATGTTCCTGGGATTTGGCTAATTTCATGTTAGAGCCAGTAGTAAAAACTAAACTGTAATATAACTGAAAGAACACAAGAAACTGGATTGTTTGTGTCAGTTTTTGCATCACTGTTGTGTTGTTCATCAGAATTTAGTCTTCATTCCTTCATATAACATTAGTCTGAAAATGATGACAATTTCACCACTATAATAACAGATATAGAAATGATATGCTTTATTTGCAACTTAAATATCTGCTTTTTTAAAAAATTAATACAAAGCAAACTGAGCAGAAAAGAACAAGTATTTTGTTTGTTTGTTTCTCCAGATGTGACTGAAGTATCCCTGTTGAGCTGCATCACAGCTGCGCTATGTTCATGGACCAGTGTTGTTCCAGTCAGTACATTACTCACCTGTGTGCAGAGGACAGGCAGCAGTGGCACAAACCAAGAAGATTAGTAAGTCTGATAATAATGTAATTGTAAAAAAAATAAATAATAATGTAATAGTAAAATCATGTTACATACACTTATCATTTATGTTTCTTGCTTAAATTCACAGGGTGCACAACCAGGCCTGTGAGAGAAAATTACTGATGTCCACAAAACCAAATCAGAGAAGGTAAGGTAAGATGGTAATGATGTTAAAGAAAGCTATGTACACCTAATATATTATGTGTTGATGTCTATGAATTTGTCTTTAATAGGAGCATACTATACAAAGACAACAGTGGAGAGTTGCTGGATCTGTCTGTCCTCAAAGTGCCAGAGATCTACAAGGACGTTTCTACACCATCACCTGCATAATCAAAGTGATATAAGAGAGAACAAACTATTGTTCACATGAATAGGTGCCTGTAATGTCTGCCAATATATTCAATCAATTCAATAAATGTTGATAAGTATCACTGATATTTCTTAAATCATTGTAGTTTTTCAGAGCAATAAGATAGATTATTAAAACCATGTTCATATTTGCAACAAATTAAAACCCTGATCAAGGCAAATTGGTTTTTAATTTTCCATAACATTTATAAAAAAAAACAGTACAATTAAATTGACCAGAGCTGACACTTGGTAAATGGCTTTAATTTACCTTGTCAAAACAATGAGTAATTCATAACAAATTGCACAATATTTGACACAAAACATTAAAAGTGTATGGTTCATACTACGGTGAAGCAGTACAATTTGCCTATAGGATTTACTGTAGCAGGAACATTGATATTGGCAAACAGATGGCCCAGGTTCAGGTGAGTTTGTGAGCAGGGTTATGAATAAAGACAAGATAAGCCTAGTGTTCACAAGAGGGATGATTCAGGTATTGCAACACAAATTAAGAATAATTCAATTAAATAGGAGGTATATACAACAAGTAGAAGATAAATTAACTATACAAGAGCAATTAAGGTAAAGTTATGAGATAGTGGCAAGCTAAAGTGAAGTATAATCAATAGCATGGAGTCAAGTCAACAGTGTACACCAGAATAATATATACTGTGATTAAGTAATGATACTTACTGTTGTCTGTACTAATATAACAAAACAAAAAAATAATATAGTGTAAGATGCAGTATGGAGAACAACCAAGTCCCATATGAACCCAAGAGACTTTAAGTGCAGCTGTTGATGATGTTCACTACAAACTAAACTTGCAGATGGTTGTAGTCTGTAGCCAGCCATACAGTAGGTAGATCTGGAGCAGATGGTTGTAGTCTGTAGCCAGCCATACAGTAGGTAGATCTGGAGCAGATGGTTGTAGTCTGTAGCCAGCCATACAGTAGGTAGATCTGGAGCAGACTGTTGTAGTCTGTAGCCAGCCATACAGTAGGTAGATCTGGAGCAGATGGTTGTAGTCTGTAGCCAGTCATACAGTAGGTAGATCTGGAGCAGATGGTTGTAGTCTGTAGCCAGTCATACAGTAGGTAGATCTAGAGCAATGGTTGTAGTCTGTAGCCAGTCATACAGTAGGTAGATCTGGAGCAGATGGTTGTAGTCTGTAGCCAGCCATACAGTAGGTAGATCTGGAGCAGATGGTTGTAGTCTGTAGCCAGCCATACAGTAGGTAGATCTGGAGCAGATGGTTGTAGTCTGTAGCCAGTCATACAGTAGGTAGATCTGGAGCAGATGGTTGTAGTCTGTAGCCAGCCATACAGTAGGTAGATCTGGAGCAGATGGTTGTAGTCTGTAGCCAGCCATACAGTAGGTAGATCTGGAGCAGATGGTTGTAGTCTGTAGCCAGTCATACAGTAGGTAGATCTGGAGCAGATGGTTGTAGTCTGTAGCCAGCCATACAGTAGGTAGATCTGGAGCAGATGGTTGTAGTCTGTAGCCAGACATACAGTAGGTAGATCTGGAGCAGATGGTTGTAGTCTGTAGCCAGTCATACAGTAGGTAGATCTGGAGCAGATGGTTGTAGTCTGTAGCCAGCCATACAGTAGGTAGATCTGGAGCAGATGGTTGTA
Source organism: Perca fluviatilis (assembly GCF_010015445.1). Classification (NCBI taxonomy): domain Eukaryota; kingdom Metazoa; phylum Chordata; class Actinopteri; order Perciformes; family Percidae; genus Perca; species Perca fluviatilis. The sequence goes on from NC_053123.1 coordinate 6,071,925, forward strand.
GTCTGTAGCCAGCCATACAGTAGGTAGATCTGGAGCAGATGGTTGTAGTCTGTAGCCAGCCATACAGCAGGTAGATCTGGAGTAGCAGGGTGAATTCTAGCTGTCATGGGTTGGTGATATGACACACACAGATCAACAGGGGTCGAGCCCCTCAGCCCCACCTGGATGAAAAGAAAGTAAAACAAAATACTTTTTTTCAGTTCAGTTTTCTTTGTATTAATTAAACAAATAACTGCTATTTAAAGCTGCAGTAGGTAAGATTGTGAAGAGCCAGGACTTCGCCAACAAATTTGAACATCGACAACTTCTCAGTCCCTCCTCCTTTTCTGCTGCAGCCCAAACCGTCTCCTAAGCCCCTCCCACACAACGGAGTTTGACAGAACTGACGGCATGTCAGACAACATGACTAAACGCTAACACAATGTTAACTTTACTCACCAACCATAAAACGATGCTAACTAGCAGGCTACCGTTAGCCATTTCAGCATCATATCAGACCGACCACTGTGCTAACGTTACTATCATCCTCACCAACGTAGCTTTGTGGACATTTGACTACTAATAACCAAGTGAAAGATAAATCATTCATGGTAATTATGTTACCTGTTGAGAGGAAATGTGGCTACATCTGCATCGTTCTTCAGATCTTTAAAATCCTGCAGCTCACGCCACCTCTGAAAAGCCGCTCCAATATTCACCGGAGTTTTGGAAAACTTTTCTGCAGCTCGTGCGCGGGGAGGGGAGAACGCTATAAATGCGTGTGCCTGAGCAGTGATTGACAGGCAGACAGACCCCCCCTGTGGCCCTGATTGGAGAAAATCGACCGGGAGTAGGAGGTGCCAGAGGAGCTGTCTTTTTTTTTTTTTTTTTACATAATTCATGTAGTTCTACTGGAACATAGGGTCAGTTTCAGCAAATATGACAGAAAGTTAGTTTTATAAGACTTACCTACTGCATCTTTAAGGAGCAAATAAGAAAGCATATCATTTCTAGATCTGTTTTTATTATAGTGGTGAAATTGTACTTAATGTTACAACTTTTTAAACAGACTGATATGAATTCATCATTTTCAGACACAAACAATCCAGTTTCTTGTGTTCTTTCAGTTAAATTACAGTTTAGTTTTTACTACTGGCTCTAACATGAAATTAGCCAAATCCCAGGAACATGGTTAACCAAACGAGGAAAAAATACAAAGTGGGGTCATCACATATACACTGTCCGTCATATGTCGTTCAATCTAGCTAAACAGTAAAGAAAATCTATTTGTTTATGGACATCAAGCTAGGCTATATGCTAGCGCCATGTGCTAGCTAGCTAGGTGCTTAAGTTATGTTACTCACCCTCGTAGTTGTGGACATAACTTCATACGTCCCACTTCAAAGCTTTCTCCCGTTTCCTGATGGGTGCAGGTGAAAGTGCGTTGATCATTCTGTGCACATTGTTGACATATAGTTTATAATAAAGCAATGGACGGCGCCGGGGTAAATAAACTTGGTAACAGAGCAGCCTCCCTCAACAGACGTTCTAATGTAAAGTGAACGCACCCTCAACGGGGCAGGGATCCTTTCATTGGTCAACACTACAGCTGGCATTCTATTGGTTGTTGAATTTTGATAGGGTTATAACACAAAAAAATCCAAGCGCGCTGGAGAAATCCTAGAGCAGAAAATTTGCAAGCGAGCAGAATCAGCGAGTGCGAGGAGAAGGTTCAAAGCTGAGAGCAGGAAATCTATCCAAGCAACAACATATCTGAGTCCAAGCAGAAAGTTTGAGCACAAGCAGAGCAAATCCAAGCACGAGCAGTGACTATTTGAGTGTGAGAGCAAGGTTTTGAGCGCGAGCAGTGACTATTTGAGTGTGAGAGCAAGAAATCTGAACGTAATATCAGTGAGAAATGCTCTCAAATTGAAATAATGCGCTCTTGAATAAAGATAGTAATAGAACTCCATACTCCTCTCCCTCACCTGGGCCAGTCAGGTCACATCCAACTACTCCTGATCCCAGCATACGTCCCCGGTCAGAAGGACTATACAGTCAAGTAGAAGGACTATCAGAACCTGGCCCTATCCCAGCTCCAGCACTGCTTCAAATAAGGACATGGTTGTGTGCCATATGTTACAGAACAGAGCCCTTTGTTTATTATTATGATTTCATCTTGCTTGTATGCTGCACAATTTACATTACAGCAGAGGTGTACAACTGAATGTTTACTCAGAGTTCAATGTTCCTACACTAGTTCAATTAGTATTAGTATAGTATTAGTATTTTATGTCTTTGAATTGTTTTTACTTGAATACTTACATTTTAAAGAAAATAAATAAGAACTGTTTTCATTCAACGTTGTGCCCATTATTATCATCAGTGATTAAGTAACTCAGACTTTTAAAAACATATTTTTAAAGGATATCGTCTAGCTAATTATCGTTATCGTCAAAATCGCCAAAAATATTGAGATATTATTTTTTGTCCATATTGCCCACCCCTACTACTGTATACAACACTGTGCTACTAAGCCTATGAAAGACAAAAGAGCTTCAGATTTAGAACATGTGTACATGGTATATCTAAACATTTACTATTATGAAAAAAGTGTTTGCCATTTGATGTAAATCCTTCATTTTGAGATGTGTTTATGGTATTTTGAATGCCGTGTTTCATTTTGAAGGAGATGTGAGGCATTTTGCATTTTGTGTGTGCAGTTTTGGGAATTGTGTGTAGAGTTTTGAAAAAAGGAGGCATAATTTTGAAAATGTGTGTAAGCAGTTGGAAAAAACTGTATTAAGACACTGGAAATCAACTAGCCCATGCTGTTTTAAGGAATGGATTGAGTTGATGACAAAGATGGCTACTTTTGAATGGGTTACCTATAGAGTCAGGGGTAGGGAAGATATTTTCAGAAGAGAGTGGGGCTCCTTTTTGGATGCAATAGAAGAAATGTCTGTCTGATTTTTATAACTGGCAATGGGTATAATGTATTGGTAGGCGTGGTAACTGGTTCTACCAAGGCATGTTTATTGTTTAATTTTCATCACATTTTGTTTTGTTTTTGTTGTTTGTTTATTTTATTTTTATTGGTTAGTATTGTGTTGTCTACAGCTTTGAAATTGTATTCAATGGCTGACAGGTGCTGCCTGAGTTAATTTGATCAAAGAGTTTTCAGATTTCTACTATTGATCCCTTTGTTATAGTTTAAAGGAAGCTTCTGTTGTGCGTTGTATAAAACCAAAATTGGGGACAAAGAACATAATTGTGAATGGAATGTCGTAAAGTAATGGAACATCTGTTGTCCTGACAAAATATCAATTATAAAAGAAAGAAAAAAAGATGGGCTTCTCTCATGGTCAATCCGTGGTTGATCACATGATGAATAAGTGTGGCCCTGATCTCATCAGAGATGGCTCTCCTTCTTTCTCTTCTTCCCTCCTCCTCCTCCTCCTCCTCCCTCCTCCTCCTCCTCCTCCTCCTCCTCCTCTCCTCCTCCCTCCTCCTCCTCGTTGTTGTCCCCCGTCTCTCCCTCCTCCTCCCTTTGCTCTCTGTCTGTTGTTGGCATCCATTGTTCAAAAAAGGTAATCTGACCTTTGACCTATGTATAGGCCTATACTAAAGCAGTGATTGGTTAGTGTTCAGTTATGACATAATGTGGTTGCACATGTGAGGAGTGTGTGTGTGTGTGCCCTGGTAAATAAGTGTAGCATTTTGATTTGTTGTGTTTGGAAAAGGGAAGCAAGTCACTTTCCAGTTAGATTTCTGTGTCTTAGGTAGAGAATTGTGTGTAGAGTTTTGAAAAAAGTGTTTTATGCAATTGAAAACTGAGTGAAATAGCTTATGGTTTTGGAGATTTGATGTGTAGTTTTGCACTTTGAGTGAGAGGTTTCAAAAATCGTGTGACATGAAAAGATTTTGTGTGTAAGCAGTTGGAAAAAACTGTAAAAGAGTTACAGATACAATTGATGCAGGGGGTCAATTCCAAATTTAGAAAGCTTTGAATATTAGTGAAATCATCTTAAATCCAGCTTTGCTATTCGCTCTTATACTATGGCCGACAAAATGCTCATTTCTGTGTGGCTGGCAGGTGGCCCCATAATTTTGAAGAACAGTGCACCCAAACAATGTTGGTGTGTGAGTTCATCCAATCTACGGCAAACCAGTCCACAGGGCATATTACATAAACTACAGGTAACCACAGAAACCTATTTCTGCGTACCTCTGTTTCATTCAACATTACCAGGAAGACTACCCAGTGAAATGGACTTACAGTAATAAAAGTGTAACCTGACTTCACACCTTTAAAGCTGCATAATTAAACATTTCTGTATCAATTTATCCCAATGGATGTGCAATGTGAAAGGACACCTAGCTGTGCAGTTCCCCTCAGCTCTACGAAAAATTTTAGCATCTTCAAGCTGATTGTTTTATTTTTATGGACCACAGCAGTGTCCACTTTTCGAAGGCCTTGGTCTCGTCTCGGATTTGACGATATTTTTAGTCGGTCTCAGTACATATGGTGAGCATTTTCCACCTTTTATCGTGTCATTCAGTGTGGGACTCGCACTGGTCTGGTCTTGGTCTTGTCTCGGTCTTGATACACTCTGGTCTTGACTACAGCACTGGACCACAGCCTTCTCATTGCTCTAATCAACCTTGGTTGTAGCCACATTACCGCAAAACAAAAGCCCTGGTTAACCCACTGTACACTACCTGCCCAGCACCAAACGGCAGAAGAGACTGATATTTGACAGTTATAATCGGTTAGTGGAGACCAAAACAGATCTGAAAAGAGTATATTTGAATATTGGATTTACATTCACCAGTAGGGCTGGGTATTGACCGAATTGCCAATAAAGTACCCAATTTCAATCCCTAAGGAGTAAATCTCATCATGCAGCATGCTTCTACCAAGATCTAATAATGTTTGTGATTGGCTGTCTAACGTAACAAGTCGTAGAGACACGCAGGAAAAACTCTACGTTACACAGAGACGGGGCTCACGTAGTAGGAGAGAAAAAAAAAAGAATTAGAAGATTTGTGCCGTAATTTGTAATGTTGTAATTTCCTTTTGTTTTATTAAATTGGTATCGAAAAAAGTATCGTTTAGGAACCGGTTTTGAAATCACAGTATTGGTATCGGTGCCGGTATTGAATATTTTTGAACGATACCCAGCCCTATTTCACCAGCGGGCCAAAAACACGACTCCAGCAATGGGGATTTTTCACAGCAGTCATTTTGCCTTGCTATACTAGCAAAAACTCAGGTGAGATGTCAGGTGAAATGTTGTAATAGCCTACCTGTTGCAAGCCGCTTCCTCTCCACGCAGCTCCTCGTTCGATCCGAGAACAGCAGCTCCCCCATTATGAGCCTCCCCCTCTATCAGAGCGGGTGTGGCTCGCCTCGACAATGGATGTTCTTCGTTTTCCTTGTGGAAGGCAGTGAGCGGGAGAGGTTCCTCCAAGTCCTCTTGGCTCCCCAAACTAAACTGAGAGGAAGAGGAAGATCAGTGAGAGGGGAAGAAGATGCTAAGCTGTGCTTATACAGTAGGTATCGGTAGGTTGGCACGGAGCCAGGCACTCTTGCACCAACACAGAGACGCGGGTCCATGCCTCGGGCCATCTCAATAGCAGGGGAAATCCTGCGTTCATTTAAATTTCTTGAAATATTAATGGACAACAAATTGACAACAAAAATATAGAATGGCTATGAGCTGGAACACTGATTTTCCTGTTTGGTTATTTCGTCTTTGTGGACTGTTTAATGTTTTTTGGTTCATCAGTTCAGATTATTTTGTGCAAATTGAATTTCTATTATCTATAATTAAAGGTGCCGTAGGTAGGATTGTGAAGATCCAGGACTTAGCCAAAAAAATGTGAACATCGACAACTTCTCAGTCCCTCCCCCCTTTCCGCTAAAGCCCAAAATGGTCTCCTAAGCCCCTCACCCACAAGGGAGAATGAATGCGTGTGCATGAGCAGTGATTGACACGCAGTCAGACACCCTGGCATCTGAACAGGGAGCGGTGGATTTTTGCAAATCGCACTACAGGCTGTAGGTGGTGCCAGAGGAGCTGGATTTTTTTTAAATTACCTGCCTAATGTAGTTCTACTCAAACATAGGGTCATTTTCAGCAAATATGACAGAATGTTAGTTTTATAAGTCTTACCACCTTTAATGTATAAAAATTAAGAGGGCGTAGGACCAGAAATGTTCTCAAATTCTTACTACCCATTTTGAACATGAACAATATTATTTGTTGTTTGTCCATTGAGTCGCTTATCATTGTTATTGCGTACAGGTTTTACGTTGTGTTTGTATTTTTTTAACATGTCCAAATAATTGACTAAAAGAAATGCTATGAATGTATGACTAGAGGCCCCACGGTTCCTCAGTCTTATTTTACCTGTAGTTGGATGTCAGGTAGCTCTGCGGGGGTGGCAGCCATTCCCTGTCCATCCGTCTCAGACTCGGCCTCTTCCTCGTCTACCTCGTGGATGGTGGGTGTAACATCGGAGGGGGGCAGAGAGGTCTTCCTTTTCTTCCGTTTCTTCTTGCGCCTTCGGTCCGTGCTGTGCACCCTCTTGCGTAAACGCTGGGCCAGGGGCAGGTGGGTGGATAAGGGGTGGTGCGTATGGTGAAATGAGTGTCTGTGATCTGTGTTAAACAAAATGAAGAATAAAATCTAAATGACATCATGGTATAAAATGTTGAGTCTGCTGACTGGGGACCAAGAATGTTTAAAAAAAAAAAAATGTCATGGTGTTCCAGCTCATCGCTGAAATATTTCAGTCTGGACCAAAGTGGTGGATTTAGATGGAGGACCTGAGGAGCTGCTACTTTCAAATCTTGCTTGTTTCTACATTACCTGCCTTTAAGACTATGTAATGTGATATAATTATATCATTGTAAAAATGTTGATGTCATATGGAATGAACAATTTAATGGAAACTTATGCATTCTTACTCTGAGTAGGTTGATTTCTGATAATAATGTGGATCAATACTCTGTACTGGGTTAGGGTTATGGCTAGAAAACAGCTTGTAAGTGACAGCTATTGGGTAGTTGTAAGTACAACGTCTATATGATACTATGGCAGCTTGGCTTACATTCAAAGTCTTTCTCAGTGTAGTGTCGACCCATCCTGTCTCCACTGGTAGAAGCAGAGTCACTGATGATGTCTCCAAAGCGCTCCACAGACAGGGCTTTCTCCCAGTTCTCCTCCTCCTCCTCTTCCTCCAGTTCCTCCATGGACCCTTCCTCATCTTCCTCCTCCACCTTCACCTAGGGGAAGGATGGAGAGAACACGGCCACTTGAAAACGCTTGAAAAAGTGCAGGGAGAAAGAGTTGACAGGGAGAGGACAATACAACATAAGAATTGCAGGAGAAGAGAGCACTAGCCTTTCACTAAGAAATCTATAAGGTACCATATAGTCCATCTGTCCATGCAGACAGCGATCACCACTGCTGTGGATTTGGAACTTGATGGTTACACGAATTGTGCCACTCTGATTGCTGTGTTGCATTTGTTATCCAAGTGGGTCATCCAATCAGACATTCTTTTTTGACATAACACAGTTTGGCTTTGATTATCTGCCACACAGGGAGCAGATTCATGATAAATTTAAGTAAAATCCTAATCAGGATGAACATAGAACTAATAAATGTGGGGGAGTTCCATCACCAATTCTGCCAGAGATGCAACGATTAATCGATTAGTTGCCAACTATTAAATTAATCGCCACCTATTTTGATAATCGATTTATCGTTTTGAGTCATTTTTTTATTTTTACAAAGTGTCTGATTCCAGCTTCTTAAATGTGAATATTTTCTAGTGTCTTCACTCCTCTGTGACAGTAAACTGAATATCTTTGAGTTGTGGACAAAACAAGACATTTGAGGACGTCATGTCGGCCTTTGGGAAACACTGATCGACATTTTTCACAATTTTCTGACATTTTATAGACCAAACAACTAATCCGTTAATCGAGAAAATAATCGACGGATTAATGGACAATGAAAATAATCGTCCGTTGCAGCCCTGGATTCTACAGTAGGTACATTTTATTGTTAAACTGTCTCAACACACCTCATGTAAGTAGTTCAAATTGTGGCAAACAGATACAATCTGCTGCCAACGGAACTTTTCATTTTGTCCGCTCCAGTTAAAACCAAAGCCCACCACAGTTGGCCCCAGCCCCTGTTTTTGCTTTGTATTCATCACAGGAGACACCTAAAAAGTGTATTGTAAAAGGAATTATGTTTCAGTATAATAGGGACACAGTGCCTGTACATCCTCGACTTCATGTATGTTGGACATCAAATCAATACAGCAAAGAGCTAAGCAACAAAGAACTAATGCACTGGACAGACCCTGGAGACAGCTGAGGCTGAAGGGAGTGTCCTGCCAGAGACATATGGTGCCTCTGATAGGTTAAAATCACCGGGACCGGCTGCTTCCTCTGCCTTTAGATTGGTGCTGGCTTGGTAAGCACACTGGCTCCTGCTCTGTGGTCTCCGATTTCTCTGAGCCAGAGCTCCATTACTTCCTAATTACCAGTGGGATGAAGGGACAGGACACGTTTAATGGTCTGAGCTACCTATCTACACAAGGCCCAGGCAGATGAATCCAGACAAAATAATAAGGGAGAATTTTAAATCGACTGAGCAGTAAAAGCCTTGTTTACACTGGTTCAATTTTGCTCATTGTTTAAGGTGCTCTATATCTATAACCAATTCTATTTTAATTTCAACCTATCTAACCTCTCCGTTCCTTACCTTGCTCTGGTAAGCACTGTTTTTCAGTGTAAGACTCTGAATTGAATAGTCCTAATGTAATGCATGAGGGAATAATACTCTCAGCTGTGGCAGATACAGTAAAGGGATTTCCTCTAAACCTGCTTTTGCTTTGCTCATGCTCCATTGGTGCGAATGACTCAAAAGTCTTTTATTGTCAGCTTTGATGTCAGTCGGGGTGGAGGGACACAGGAGGGGGGCAACCCATGCTCAGGTGGCGCAGGCACTATGTGTGTCGGATTTGGATGGCCGACACTGTACAGTGATATTAAATACACTACATTGTATCGACATTAGGCCGCAAATGGCTATCAGAGATTTAAGAACAGGCTCCTATTCCAGTGTTTGGACACACTAAAACTCTGCTTTCATCCACACATACACAGGTTGACTATTCATTGTGCATGATGGGATATAAACAGGATAGATACTACAATCTGATAGATACAATAGCACCAAAAACCGCTAAAAGTCACAGAGAAAGGGGAGTTAGGCGTCAGTTGGACATATTTGTAGGCAGGTTTGTTATAAGAGGGATTTGCCCTATGGAGTTTTAACTGACTGTTGGACTTTACCCACACCTCCCTCATTTGTGTTGGAGGAGTTCTTTGGCGACTGACATCCAAACACACACCTCTTACTATTACTATGCAGACATTGCTCTGCTGGTTACTCAATAGCTGACAGCCAAGTGCTGTTTTACATTATGGTTATCTACAGTGCCTTGCGAAAGTATTCGGCCCCCTTGAACGTTTCGACCTTTTGCCACATTTCAGGCCTCAAACATAAAGATATAAAACTGTAATTTTTTGTGAAGAATCAACAACAAGTGGGTCCCAATTATGAAGTGGAACGAAATTCATTGGCTATTTCAAACTTTTTTAACAAATAAAAAACTGAAAAAGTGGGCGTGCAAAATTATTCAGCCCCTTTACTTTCAGTGCAGCAAACTCTCTCCAGAAGTTCAGTGAGGATCTCTGAATGATCCAATGTTGACCTAAATGACTAATGATGATAAAATCCAGCTGTGTGTAATCAAGTCTCCGTATAAATGCACCTGCTCTGTGATAGTCTCAGAGGTCCGTGTAAAGCGCAGAGAGCATCATGAAGAACAAGGAACACACCAGGCAGGTCCGAGATACTGTTGTGGAGAAGTTTAAAGCCGGATTTGGATACAAAAAGATTTCCCAAGCTTTAAACATCCCAAGGAGCACTGTGCAAGCGATAATATTGAAATGGAAGGAGTATCAGACCACTACAAATCTACGAAGACCCGGCCGTCCCTCTAAACTTTCAGCTCATACAATGAGAAGACTGATCAGAGATGCAGCCAAGAGGCCCATGATCACTCTGGATGAACTGCAGAGATCTACAGCTGAGGTGGGAGACTCTGTCCATAGGACAACAATCAGTCGTATACTGCACAAATCTGGCCTTTATGGAAGAGTGGCAAGAAGAAAGCCATTTCTTAAAGATATCCATAAAAAGTGTCGTTTAAAGTTTGCCAAAAGCCACCTGGGAGACACACCAAACGTGGAAGAAGGTGCTATGGTCAGATGAAACCAAAATCGAACTTTTTGGCAACAATGCAAAACGTTATGTTTGGCGTAAAAGCAACACAGCTCATCACCCTGAACACACCATCCCCACTGTCAAACATGGTGGTGGCAGCATCATGGTTTGGGCCTGCTTTTCTTCAGCAGGGACAGGGAAGATGGTTAAAATTGATGGGAAGATGGATGGAGCCAAATACAGGACCATTCTGGAAGAAAACCTGATGGAGTCTGCAAAAGACCTGAGACTGGGACGGAGATTTGTCTTCCAACAAGACAATGATCCAAAACATAAAGCAAAATCTACAATGGAATGGTTCACAAATAAACATATCCAGGTGTTAGAATGGCCAAGTCAAAGTCCAGACCTGAATCCAATCGAGAATCTGTGGAAAGAACTGAAAACTGCTGTTCACAAACGCTCTCCATCCAACCTCACTGAGCTCGAGCTGTTTTGCAAGGAGGAATGGGCAAAAATGTCAGTCTCTCGATGTGCAAAACTGATAGAGGCATACCCCAAGCGACTTACAGCTGTAATCGCAGCAAAAGGTGGCGCTACAAAGTATTAACTTAAGGGGGCTGAATAATTTTGCACGCCCAATATTTCAGTTTTTTATTTGTTTAAAAGGTTTGAAATATCCAATAAATTTCGTTCCACTTCATGATTGTGTCCCACTTGTTAATTCTTCACAAAAAATTACAGTTTTATATCTTTATGTTTGAGGCCTGAAATGTGGCAAAAGGTCGAAAAGTTCAAGGGGGCCGAATACTTTCGCAAGGCACTGTAGTTGCTCCAAATCACATTTGATTGACTACATGTATGTGTACAAAGTCAAGATAAGTTTCCTATTTCCAGGAAGAGAAAAGAGAGAAAAAGAGAGATTTTGCAACAAAAATACAAAAGAAAAAAACATTTTTGCATGTAATACGTTAACTGAACAACACAGGAGAAACACAGTTATGTATGTACATTATATATCAGTAGTTATTTTCAAATTGCACTATAACAATTAGTTGATTATGCATTTAGTCAATCAAGAGAAAATTGATCTGCAACAGTTTTTTTAATCGGTTAATCATTAAAAGACTTTTTTTTTAAGCACACATGCCCAAATGCACGGGATTTAACTTCTCAAATCATCATAAAAATTAGCTGCTTTTCTTCATCTTTCTTTAATAGTCATCTAAATGTCTTTGGGTATTTGGCTATTGGTTGGACAATGTCATTGATGATGTGGACTCTTTCTGACATCTTCTCATTCAAATAATTAGCGATTAATTTAAAAAAGAATCAGCAGTTAGAGAGGGGATCCTTTGACATGCTGTAAAAACCCACTGGAGCAAAATGGATTTATATAATCCATTGTGAGTCTGCTGTGCTGCCAACACGGAGATGGAAACCTCCTAATATTATTAATGTTATAATGATTGCTGGATAAGAGCTTTCATTTCATCTGTTTACTGTGAGTGTCAGCACTTTGGGTTACCATCGACATCAAACACAATGATGTTACTCTGTGGCTGATTTGGCCAATCAATTATGAGAACGGGAGGCTTCAATTAAACAGCCAAGCAGCCACTGAACAGCTACAAACATGCTGTCAAACCTTTTTCTCATGAACTGCCCCCAACTTTTACTGCCACATTAATATTTCATATTTAATGGAATGCTGAGCCAGAGAGCTGCATTAAAATATTCATCAGCTGCTGACTAATATTGAGGAGAGTAGGTCTGTGTTTGCCTTGTTTGTCACGATCAAATGCCCTTACTGAGTAAGGGCATATTTGGGTTATTAATGTCCAAGACATTAGGTTTAAAGGTTAAAGTTGGGTTAGGATGTATGTCATTAGGTCTAATATCAAGGTTAGGGATTGTGACTAAGGCTGCACAATATGAGAAAAATCTCTAATCGTCATTATTTTGATTGATATTGCGATTGCGATATGATTCACGATACTGGAGGGAATGATAATATTTGTATCATTATTTTCATCGATTATAGTGTGGATCTGTACCAAAGAAAGATGTTTTCTTTAGCCTCTAGGATAGGAGTTGTAGGCCGTGACGTCTCGGCAGCACCACAATATTTCATTCAAAATGGTTTGACACATATTTTGCCTTTATCAAAAGGCCGGCCCTTGGACCTGGATATTGCACTATTGCGACTTTGATCAAATTGATTCAATAATTGTGCAGCCCGAATTGTAATTAGGCTCAAGTTCAAAGCAACAACAACATAGGCAATTTAAATAGCTTGGTTAATGATAGATTAAGGTTTAAAAATGAAACAAAGAAATTCAACAATGGTAGGAACTATTTTTTACCATTGGTTAACTAATGCACTTGGGTAGTTAGAAGCTGAAAACAATGTAACATATGCACCCATAAAACCTGCAGAGTTCCTGACCAATGTAATTAGTCTCTTCCACTCTGCCAAGCCAACGGATGTCAATTATTACAAACACATGCTGAGCAAGTACCCAAAAAACCTCATTCATTAAACTAAACTACAAGTCTGTATATCAAATAATAATGCTGAAAAACTGGGAGAAATGTGTAAATATTGTGCAAGAAGTATATTTACTGATGTGATGGTGCCATGCAGTCATAAAAATATACTTAAGGCATCATCATTGTTCGGTATACCCTACAAGAATACAGTTCTTGTTTATATATTTTCCTTTATTATTATTTTATAAGGGTCTTTGTGAGTAGAAAAGTCCATTTTTTTAAGCCAAGAAGACAACACAAAAAAACGTTGTTTTAACAACAAATACAATATGCAATAAACGGTCAGACAATTAAAATTCATATACAGGTGTGGAGTTTTCAAAAAGGATTAACATACAGTATACTAAAGGCGAACCAGACCAAGAAGTAGCATATGAAATATTGAGGTGGTATAGGGGATCACAACATTTTTGGACACTGCAGGTGCATTCATGAAATGTGAATCGACATAATTTAATGAAATCAGGGAGTTGTCTCTGTCTTTATGCTGAGCCAGATTTCAGTGCTGATGCCTTCAGGCTGCATTATGTTACACTATGTGATAGTATGTGTCGCTGTATGTTTTTTGTCGATTTAAAATCCAGTGCCAGGCATAATGGATCGTACATTTGGGTAGATAGTACTAGGGCGTCAGTTTCAAATGTGAAACACTCGCTTATTAAAATTCCGGCAGATAAGAATATGCAATCATTTTGTTTGCCTCTGCAGATTACGCTGCTTTCTGTTGCTTCCTACTCTTTTTATATAACAATGTTTAGAACTGCTTCCCACCGGGACAAACAAATCCCAACTAACATAAATACCAGCATCAGTGTTTTGCTTTTCTTGTCAGTTGTCACTGCACAGCTGATGTTTATGAGCCATTATTTAAAAATGTTTGCCTTATTACTGGATGGGATTTTTTAATGAAAGGAAGCAAGACTCCCTTAAGTAATATCCAATCATTACATGCACTAAAACATCTAACTAACACATATTTCTGTCACCTCCTCTACACTTCTAATCTGCCAATATCAAGCAGCAGCAGCAGCAATACAGTATTATGAGCAATATTCCACATTGTCTGACAGTATTGTATATATTCTGTATGTTTGAGCTCTTCATTGAAGCGTCATGATGTTAACACTCAAGATTTAAACACGTTCCTTACAGCTGCATGACTTCATCAAATGGAAATATTGTAGATTCTTTGGCCATTGTTATACACATTACCCAACATTCAGCCTGATATACAGTATCTGGTCTCTTTGAAAACTTTGTGATCTCCATCAAAATTAAAAATACTAATCTGTATTATGCTCATTTTCAGGTTCATAGATGTATTTTGGGTTTCCACTAGAACATGTGTACTTGCTTTAATGCTCGAAAAACACATTATTTTTCTCATACTGTCTGTCTGAATATACCTGTATTCCCCTGTTTTAGCGTCTGTCTCTTTAAGCCCCACTCCCGAAAAAGCCCAGTCTGCTCTGATTGGTCAGCATGTCCGGGTCTCCTGCATCTGCACTCTCAGTGTCTCTGCACTGTCATTGCAGCCGGGGAATGACCGTAACGGCACTGTAGCAGCACTTTCTACCTATATATAGTAGAGTTGTGACATCACAACCGTACGGATGCCCTGACGGCTCTTTTAAAAGCACAGTTTCACAGGTGCATTGCTCTGTGGATTGAGCGTTTAGATATTTTCCCAGTATTTAATTAGCACCTCGACCTGCTTTATAATCAAAAAGACTTCTTAAAATATAGGACCTTTAGAATACGCATGCGGAGACTAAAGCTAATATCATCCATACGAGGAGCTCTTCAAAAAACTGCAGCTAACGTCAGCTGGCAGCTGGTGATGTTTCTGTGGTAACCCACACTCAGCTGGGTTACAGGAGTTTGTTTTAATATCCTCCATACGCAGATACCCTCACACCAAATTACCTTAAAAAAAAGTTAAAATGGCCAAAGTTCACAGCGACATCAATGACAGGTCACGAAAAAATCTCCCCCCTTGGGTTTTTTTTGTGTGTTTTTTTTGGTAAAAATTTTTTTTTTTTTTTTTTTTTTTTTTTGTTTGTGTGTGTGTGTGTGTGTGTGTGTGTTGTGTTTTAAGTACATAGTGCATGAGTAATTGAAGGAAGGAAATTGAAGTGTCCACTTACGTAGCCAAGCATTCAGCCTATTATTTCCTTCAGTGTCACAATATGGGATGAACACTGTGGATGCCATGGTCCCCACTGTATGTAATGACACATCACTTCCTTAGTTGGCAGAGATCTTTTCCCCTGAAAACACAGTCTAATCTGTTCCACTTGAATAACAGATAGAAAGCATTCAGCTATGCAGGACATGAGCATTTTCCACACAACCATGTTTGACTCATCCCTGTGTTGAGATGCTGGAGAGAACAATTCAGTCTTAAAAGGCATGTCTGTGCTGCTTTTTATTCATTATACTCTTGAGGGAGGGAATTATATTCCTTAAAATCAAAAAAAGAAGCTATATTTTTTATATTTTAAAAGGGTAATTTCGGTATTTTTCAACGTGGACCATATTTTCCCATGCATTGGTGTGCACGCGATGATGTGAACAAAAATCTCTAGAATTTCTCCAGTAGCGAGAATAAGCAAGAACGCTGTGACTGGCAGCCGCATACCGGGCTGCAATGTCATCCTATAGGGCAAATGTGCCCTGTCAATTTCCGTCCACTAAAAGTGTTGTTTTTGCCACTGACAAACTCCGATTATTATTGTGAAAAGTAAGTGTCTGACAACATTATGGAAATGATCCATACAAATATAGACCTTTTTCTTGAGTGAGATCCTGGGCGCCCAGACAGCTCAGTTGGTAGAGCAGGTGCCCATATATAGAGGTTTACTCCTCGACGCAGCGGCCGCAGGTTTGACTCCGCCCTGCGGCCCTTTGCTGCATGTCATACCCCCTCTCACGCCACTCTCATGTCTTCAGCTGTCCTGTGAAAAAAAGGCCTAAAATGCCTAAAAAATCTTCTAAAAAAAAAAAAGAGTGATATCCTTTTTGTTTAACATGAAACAGCTCCAAAACGTCATTGCCAAACTCACCAGACTACATGTCAATAAACAATACTTTTAGCGTGTATGTAGCCAGCATTTATTTCCACGTGTAAATGGGTGAATTAGGGGTTTATTTCAACCAAACCAGAGCGGTATTTTGTTTCTGTCGACTTTGAATGAAGTGTATTTTACAATGATAAAATGTCTGGTCGGTTTGCCGATAGCGATTTCAAAAATAATCTGAGCATGTCAGTGGCAAAACAAGCGCCCATTAACTTTACATTGCAGCTCGTTACTAGCTTGTGTGAACATATTGGTTTAGCAATATCTGGGAAAACTAATTTTAAAACATCAGGCATATCAAAAGTTGGCATCCAAACGAAGTGAAACAGGCCCTTTGTTTGACATTCATGATACAAAAACTGTTTCAAAGGGCAGCACTAGCCTCAGGGTTAGAGAACAGCTACACCCAAATGCTTCTTTTAGAAATATCAGATCCAGCTGGGAAACAGGAAACGCCACATCCAACAAATTCTGTTTAAGCATATCATTTCTGGCATTGCACAGTGGCCTATAATACACAAGCTATTTGGCAGCTGATTGGTGTGAAAATGTGAAATTAGTGTTTGAGAAATTTCGCAGCTAAGAAATAACAGACGCAAAGCATTTTCTCGTAACAATCTGTCAACCGATCTTACTAAGTCTTTTCTTCTAATTCCACTTCTCAATCTCAAGCATCCAGCCACACTGGCAGCATTGATGTCTACTAAAAAGGCCACCTACTCTAGCTATAAAGGACTCTTTCACAGGCTCACTGAGACTCCATTGTACCAGTTGACATAGTAAGGTCGGCATCTGCTACACACACATTGTCCACATTTCTCTCCTCAGATATTTTTGGGCGGAGTAGTTTTTTTCCTGCAAAGTCAGACTCTGCACTTCTCAGCAGTCTGCATTTGCATATTCATTTTTTCCATCCTTAAGACTTCAGTCACTTTCCAAAATGAATTATTAACCCTCCTTCACTTTCCTGACTTCTCTATCCCATAATGCAAAACAGAACTGCCAGCTGAAAAGGACAAATCATATATATATATATATATATATATATATATATATATATATATATATATATATTTGCATTCAGTGGTTTTAAATAGGCTACCACAAAATGCTTGCTGTATGAATCCAGTTTCACAAATGTATGTGTGTTAACTGATATAGCCAAGACAGCATAACCATATTTTTCTTTTGCTCTTGAGTTTCTGTTTAAGGCATAGTTTGACATTTTAGAAAATACAAAAATATGAACTTTGGAGAGAGCTAGCTGTGTTCCCTGTTTTCAGTCCTTTTGCTAAGATATGCGTATTGCCTCTTGGCTCTAAATCTATATTTTACAGGAATGGATCTTCTCATCAAACTTTCGGCAAGAAAGCAAAATAGCCCAGAATGTCAAACTATTCCTTTGAATATGCACATGCTCATTGATTTTTGTGAATTTAAAAGAAAAACACACAACCAAACAAAGAAATTCTCCCATTTAGTGTATTCCTCTATACACGTTCTATCCCACTTTCTATACACTTTCCATAACAAAATCCACGAAGGAAATCAACAGGACTAAATCAACCCAAACACAACTGGAGGAGCCCATGTTACCTTACTTGCCACAGGGACTCTGTCACTGTTCCTAATCTCTTAGTTGCTTGTGAGAGCTCTCGGCCTAATTAGGGCAATTCAAATCAAACTGAAAGCTGTTGGCTTTATCACAAGTTTATGCCACTCAAAGCCCGGTGCTGGATAGTTAACCTTTGAGAGGGCTGCTGGCCAAAAGGCAACAGAATCTCTCCAGCTCAGAATGGACCCGCTCTGGGTTAAACAAAAGAGGAGCTTGTGGTTTGCTATACCTAGCTTATAACAGTTCAAGTTTAAGAAATGTTTCACAATATGCACAATCCTTTTTTAACGGCAATCATTTTTTGACGCAGGATTAACCCATACACGCTCTTAGTGATTTGGGCCTCGGGCGGCTCCGTAATTTGGGAAATCAGGAAGCGATGCGGCAGTAACGTTGTGGGTGGCTAGCAGAAACAACCCTCCTTGAATAGAACTGGATAAAAACTGTAAAAGGGTCAGTGTAACGCTTATCAGTTCAATTTTCTAAGCACAAACGGACATTTGGAAAAACAGAAAAATGGGTTAAAATATCAAATTTTTCACTTTTTTCCGCCTTGACAAATAAAAAAATTGGATGTTTAACCTGTTTTTCCAATTTTCGGTTTTTATTCAGAGGATCAGAAATTTAGAAAATTACAAAATTGCATCTGGGCTCCAATTATTCAATACTGCAATGGTATTCTCTTCCTCTACTTTGCGGAATATGCAGGTCATTAACTGCATATGGACCAAAAAAAACTAAAAACTGATAGACTCTGGGGTCAGAGGTGCTTGCAACTGATGGTTTCGAGTGGGGGGGGCGGGGCGTAGCTAGGCGGAACAAGGGAGAGAGTTTTGTGTTTTGCTAATGCAGAATTCGAACAAACCGTTGAAAGCATCCAAACACTATCAACATTAATAAAATTCAGTTGAAACAGTAGAAACAAACGTGTCCCAACAATAGATTTCCCCTTCAACAAGAAAAAAGGATCTCCAGACTCCATAATACAAAGTAATATGTTTCACACCGGTGTGCAGTGTAGGCCTATCACCATAGGTCAGTGGTTCTCAACCTTTTTTGTGCCAGCGCCCCCCTATCCATTATCCAGGTCCCTAACGCCCCCCATCAAATATTATGTAGGCTAAATGACCCGAATATTAATGATTACGCCCTAATATAGGCCTATTATTGTTGTTACTATTGTTATCAAAAATAATAAAAAAATCAAATCATTGAATGACAATCAACACATGAATAGAAATTATAGATATTTACAGGTTTTTTTAAATGTCAAATGCAACCATTTGACATTCAAATTAAATAACAGCAGCCAATCAGAACGACTAGATATGTAACATTCAAACTATAAATAGGTATTATCAAAAGACCTGCTGCATGGTGTGAACCTCAGCACCTTTAGAAGAGGACTATAATTTGAAGTGACCTTGGGTGTCATGAAATTAGCTTTAAATAAAATGTATTATACTTATTATTATTATTGTTATTATTATTACAAACACTAACAGTAGCCAATCAGAAACAGCTAGCAATTTAACAATCAAATCTATTTTTCATTCAAATCTAAAATCGAATTGTGCCAACGGAAAACAAGCTGGCACTTATCAAGGGGTAAAGCAGAGGAACGCGCCAGCACTATACCACACACACACACACGTATTTTGGTGATGACAAACGACTTGAAGAACGACACCTACTGCCGAATGGACATAAGTTTACAACCTTTGAAAGTTAGTGAGAGGCGTTTTTTAATGCTTAGAAGAGTCTAGGTTTGCTATCGCCTGTCTTGGGAGTAAATAGCAGAAAAAAACGTTTGGAGAAAACGCACCCCCACATCGCGCTGTGTTTTGTGGAGGTGTGAGAGTCCCGTACAGTAAACAGTGACATCACTTCCTCTATCGCTTCCATAAGAAAGTTTTAAAACACCAAATATAAGCCCTGAACTGCCCGCGGGTTTATGGAACAGCTGACTGTTTGCCAAACAACAAAGCACAGTCGATTTCTCTCGCACGTCTCTTTTCTTTCTCTCTTTCTCCGTGAAATGAAGCTGCATTCAGGTACAGTAGGAAACGTTGTGTAAACCATCTGACGAAAAACTGTTACTGTGGTGTGCTACATTGGGGAGGGGGGGGGTTAAAGAATACAACAGGACGTCGTCAGCGTTCCTTTTTTCTTTATCTGAACGCAGCTTCACGTAGTAGCTACAGAGCTCATTTAAGACGATACTCTGACGGCCCGTTTCCATGAAGGCAGCACGGAGCTGCACCAAACAAAGCTGACAGAAGCACAGAGAAGATACCCGTCTGGTCCAGTCGCAGTGCTGTAAACTGGCAGCTTTTAATGTTGCAGACTACTTATTCTTTAGTAGTTTTTAAGTGTAAACATGTATTGTTATTGTGAATCTTTGGTTTAAACTAGCTTTCAAACAAACGCCCCCCAACGGCACCTCAACGCCCCCCTTTCCAAAATATTGCTTCCAACGCCCCCCATCATCTTCTGAACGCCCCCTGGGGGGCGGTACCGCCCCCGTTGAGAAACACTGCCATAGGTAGTGGGGACTTGAACTTATACTCTCTATCTAAAATAATTTTGCAGACATAACAATGGATTTTGCCACTAAATGTTGGTGTTGAGGTTTGTTTTTCTTTTTTTCTACAATTTCACTTTCTACCCAGCAGAGGCTGATTTACCAAGGGATCCTTTAAAAGGTGTAGCTACTTTACAGTGGATTATTACCTGATATTTAATCCGGCAAGTCGCGGAGATGAGGTTTTACAATAACTGACGGACAAACGAGCAGCGGAGTAGTAGCCGCTAAATGAGTCAAATTAACTTCATGCTTCATCCAGACAAAGCACACTGCTATCGCCACGAGTGACAGCTTTATTCGGCTCGTTTTCTGTGAACGATGTGGCGAGGGGGGTAACGTTAAGGCGGAGTTAGCAAGCTAACGTTAGCGAACTAACACCGGCTGGTTGGCTTGCAGAGAATGAGCTGAACAGCTAGCTAGTGGTCCGTCCAACGTTAGCAGTCCGCTGACCCACTGCTGCTGGGTCTAACATTAGTGGTTCGCTGACCAACTGCCGCTGGGTCTAACGTTAGCGGTCCGCTGACCAACTGCTGCTGGGTCTAACGTTAGCGGTCCGCTGACCCACTACCGCTGGGTCTAACATTAGCGGTCCGCTGACCCACTACCGCTGGGTCTAACATTAGCGGTCCGCTGACCCACTGCTGCTAGGTCTAACATTAGCGGTCCGCTGACCCACTGCTGCTGGGTCTAACATTAGTGGTCCGCTGACCCACTGCTGCTGGGTCTAACGTTAGCGGTCCGCTGACCAACTGCCGCTGGGTCTAACATTAGCGGTCCGCTGACCCACTGCCGCTGGGTCTAACATTAGCGGTCCGCTGACCCACTGCCGCTAGGTCTAACATTAGCGGTCCGCTGAGCCACTGCTGCTAGGTCTAACATTAGCGGTCCGCTGACCCACTGCCGCTGGGTCTAACATTAGCGGTCCGCTGACCCACTGCCGCTGGGTCTAACATTAGCGGTCCGCTGACCCACTGCCGCTAGGTCTAACATTAGCGGTCCGCTGACCCACTGCTGCTAGGTCTAACATTAGCGGTCCGCTGACCCACTGCTGCTGGGTCTAACATTAGTGGTCCGCTGACCCACTGCTGCTGGGTCTAACGTTAGCGGTCCGCTGACCAACTGCCGCTGGGTCTAACGTTAGCGGTCCGCTGACCAACTGCCGCTGGGTCTAACATTAGTGGTCCGCTGACCCACTGCCGCTGGGTCTAACATTAGCGGTCCGCTGACCCACTGCCGCTAGGTCTAACATTAGCGGTCCGCTGACCCACTGCCGCTAGGTCTAACATTAGCGGTCCGCTGACCCACTGCTGCTGGGTCTAACATTAGCGGTCCGCTGACCAACTGCCGCTGGGTCTAAAGTTAGTGGTCCACTGACCCACTACCGCTGGGTCTAACATTAGTGGTCCGCTGACCCACTGCTGCTGGGTCTAACGTTAGCGGTCCGCTGACCAACTGCCGCTGGGTCTAACATTAGCGGTCCGCTGACCAACTGCCGCTGGGTCTAAAGTTAGTGGTCCACTGACCCACTACCGCTGGGTCTAACGTTAGCGGTCCGCTGACCAACTGCCGCTGGGTCTAACGTTAGCGGTCCGCTGACCCACTGCCGCTGGGTCTAACGTTAGCGGTCCGCTGACCCACTGCCGCTGGGTCTAACGTTAGCGGTCCGCTGACCCACTGCCGCTGGGTCTAACGTTAGCTGTCCGCTGACCCACTGCCGCTGGGTCTAACGTTAGAGGTGTGTTGACCCGGATTGTGGGGAAAAAAATGTATTTGTTTCAAATCAGTAACATAGACGTAATGAGTGGCACATAACGTGAAGTAACTTGGCATTTTATTTTGTTTGAGTTTTAACTTGTCCAGTGGGGCAAGTAAATTTCTCTTCCACTTGCCCTACAAAAACTCCACTTGTCCCGGACAAGCGGACAAGCCTTAATGTCGAGCCCTGATCATATTTGTACTCTTGGGGTCTACTAGAATATGTTTGCATGCTTTGATGTGATGAAAAAACATAATATGTTTCTCATACTGCCCATGTGCCTGAGCTCTTGGCCCGCCTTCCCAAAAAGCCTAGTCTGCTCTGATTGGTCATTTGGATTGAAATGTGTTTTGTTTTTTTGTACTTTATACATATATTACATACACAAAAAACTATATAACACACTAAAAGATAAAAAAAAAAAAAAAAAAAAAAAAACGTTCTTTAAAATAATATTTACCTGTTGTAGGTTGATCAACACATCTATCTCTGGGGCATGACCTCCTGTAGCCATGGGGCCTGGCGTGCAGCCAGTGGGGGGAGATTAGCTCTATGACGAGGGCAGGGGGCTGCAGAAGAGACGGCTAGCGTGGCTGGAGTAAGACTCAACAGAGAGCCTGGGTATGGAGACGCTGCGGAGAGGGATGTGACTGGACCAACAGTCCGTGAGGTAAAGGATGACCGGGGGGGGCGGGGGCACGGTCGGGTGTGGGTGTAGGAGTCGGGTGGGGGTTAGTGCGGTTGGGAGAAGGGAATAAGCAGGAGAGGGAAGGAAGGAAAGTTGGGGTGCAAAGCCGCAGGAACCTGGGGGAGGACGGGGATCAGCCCTTCTCTTTCACGGCTGGGGATCCAGGAAGTCTTTCGGGTGGCATAACCTGCAGGAGAGTGGACAGGAGAGACAACGTTACAAGTCTGATATGGGCAATATATGGGCAACTCTTGGACAGTAACCAAGCTTGGGCTGCACAATATATGATTTTTTTTTATTGTCATCGTGATATCAACTGTCACAATATCATAATATTAGTAGAAAACTGCATTTAAATAATGTTCTGCCATGACGGTCATTCTTTTTTTTGTGCTGCCTTTTATATTCAATTCAATGCTCAATTTGTTCAATAAAAGAATGTTGGAAATGATTTCCTTTCATTTGTTTTAAATTCAACAAGCAAGTTGTTGTATTTTAGCAGAATAATGAAAGCAGCAGAAAGGCAGAACTGGGCACACTTCATTGGTTTATTTATCGCAGGTAATATCGCTATCGCGATATTCAACGATGTTATCGCGTAGCGCATATTTTCCTCATATCGTGCAGCCCTAAACCAATCACACATATGTACAGAGTGTACATAACATAATAACAGAAATATACAACGTGAATAGTCATGTGAATTTTTTAAATCCCTGCAAAATAAACTGCAAATCAGTGTGTGACTAGATTATATAATTATCCAAGCACCTCACTCGGATACTGTATAGCATGGCATTTCATTGCTGCTCCACACCCATGTGATGGCATTTGTGTTTTTTTATTTTAAATGTATTATCTCTTATGAGCCACATGTTCCCTGTGGTGTTTTTATAAGCTGCCATGGCGACAGAGAGGGCGTTGACAAGCTACACAGCCTCTGTCTGGACTCAAAGCAAGGATGTGGTGGTCACACCCATGTCACCTCTGCAGATTTGATACTTTCTACCTCTGGTGTCTCAGTGGAGTAAAGGAGAATACTATGCACTGATATGAATAAGACTTTTTTTTGTGCCTCATTATTACACTGTGAAGGTTGTCACTTTTAACAGGAGATCTTCTAAGAATATAAGACCTTTCTGTCATGGTGGTGTTTGTTTTTGTTGGACCGAGCAGTCGAGGAGCTATCAAATAAGGGTTAAGAGACGCAGCCTTAGGGCCCTATTTTAACGATCTGAAACGCAAGTGTGAAACGCCAAACGCAAGTAGCTTTGTGGGCGGATCTCGGGCGCTGTTGCTATTATACCGGCGGGATAAATGAGTCTTGCGCCCGACGCAAATCTTAAATGGGTTGGTCTGAAGTAGCTAGGTGTGGTTTGGGCGTAACGTGAAAATAACCAATCAGAGCGTCATCTCACATTCCCTTTAAGAGCAGGCGTATTGTTCCGTGGCGGATTGCTATTATGACGGCAGATTTGCCTGGCGCACGCCAGCGGGAGCTGTCCGGGATGCGGCAAAGTAACAAATGCCCGTCTTGACCGGGTGGCGATGTTGCTGCGGCCTCTCGGGCGTATCTCCTCAAGTCTGGAGAGGATTGCTGCAGCCATGGAGCGTGGGCCTCCAAACGCACCACCTGCTCCTGTTGTGCCCCTTCCTCCTCCCCCCACTCCATCTCCATCCACCCGCTCCACCAGGAGCGCATCGCGCATTACTCCAGATTCACCAGATTCCGCCGGAGTGTCCAATCCCACCGTAGTTCAACATCACGTCTCCTTAAGTCCTCTAATATTTCCTCATTTATGTCATCAACACATCCATGATTCATGGAAATGTGTAAAACACAACAAGCCACAAAGAATGCTGCTACTTTTTGAGGACTGTACTGTAAAGTGCCTCCTGACCTATCCAAACACCTGAAGCGCATTTTCAGTAATATTTTTCTTTGTAATTATGTATGGTTTTCAAAAATGGGAACTGCTGTAGATGAGAGAAGTGTATGCGCGTTGTGCACACGCTACATTATGGCCAAGCATGCGCCCCTAAAATAGCATCTGAATAACGCGCTACTGACTTTAGACTAGCGCCACTGACTTTAGACCAGGTTTTTCCTGGTCAGTGGCGGAATTGTTTTCTGAAACTGCAAAATAGGACCACATAACGTTTGCGCCGGAACACGCCTCCTCTTTTCGCTGAACCGCCCCCTGGAGCGCAAATACATTCCCTAATTTACCGACGTGCGTCTGTGGAGGGAAGTCCGCTGTGCGTCGGGTGCAAAATAGGAATGATACATGCGTCGGTGTACAAAGGCAATTGCGCTGAGTGCAAGATAGGGCCCATGGTCTTGCATTGCCAGACCTTCTTCCACAGCGCTGCGGAGGAGGGTCTGGCTAGTCCACACAACATTCCGGGATGGAAGAAAACATGCTCAGGTTTATTGGCATTTCTTTAAACCAAACACAATTGTCTTGAGTCAAAATAGCCTCGGGAAGGAACTTGTTTTGGTGGAACGTGTACGTTCAAAAGTTGTTTTAGTCGTGCAACAGAAAACTCAGATTGGACAGATAGTCTAGCTAGCTGTCTGGATTTACCCTGCAGAGATCTGAGGAGCAGTTCACCATAGTCCTCACAAATCCACCAGAGTTTAAAATTCCAACACAAAGAAAGCGAAGGTGACGGACATGCGGACGAAAAAGAGGGACATCTTGCGTAATTTCCGGCGGCACCGGAACAATCCCGAAAATGAAACGCCGTCGACATAGGGCGTTTTCACACCCACAGCCTTTAGTTCGGTTGAATCGAACTAGAGCTTGTTTGCCCCGCTGGTGCGGTTCGTTTGGGCAGGTGAGAACGCGGCAATCGAACTCGGGAGCGCACCAAAAGCGGACCAAACCAGCGTACCGAGACCTTCTTGAAGAGGTGGTCTCGGTACGCTTTCAATCGAACTCTGGAGCAGTTCGTTTGTGGTGAGAACGTGATCCGTACTCGAACCGCACCAACTAATATGTACTCCGCAAGTCTGAGCTAATGTCTCCTGTAGTCAGGTGTGTTTAGCAATCTGCGATGCAGCAGAGCAACAAACTGTAGCAGCTCACAGTGTTTCTATCACAGAAATAGACTGTGGTCAAGCTTGCCCTCCGTCACTCGTAGCTCCGTGGTCAAACCAGCTGCAGCTAAAATTGGAGAGCCACGCCGGCAGAGCAGAGCGAAGGAGGCGTCAGGACCTTCTTCCTGTATTTACTTTCTTGCTCCCGCCCCCAGACATATCCGACCAATAAGAGGGCTGGACGTTCTTGCCTGATTTGTAATGACGCATTTTGGTACGCTTGGATTTTTCCAGGTGTGAAACCAAACCAAACCGACCGAGGGCAAATCGCTCCAAGTTTACTACCTCACCAACTGATTCGGACCAAAGCAAACAAAGTACAGGTGTGAAAACTGCCATAGACTACTCCACACATAAAAGCCTGGTCAAGTCTCCACTCCTTGCCAGATTATCCTCTTGCAAGCGGTAGAGAGCAGTGGCTCTTAGTTCCTAGTGTCCTAGTTATTGAAGCGTTATCTACTGTGTTTTGAGACTGCTAGTTCAGTAGTATTCTTTGAGTCCTCTAATCTCAGTTTTTCCATGTGAACAGTCTCCAGTGTTCCAGTGATCTCCGGCTCTGGAGTGATTCTTCAGGGCAAACAACTTTCTGCATCTGCCACGCCAGCCAGCACTCAACTGCCACCACCTGCCTCCAGCCAGTTTATCAGTGACTTTTACCGTATTGACCCGAATATAAGACAGGGTTTTTTTTTATGGGATTAGTTTTGTGACTTTAATTCCAAGCAAAACTTCTCAAGTATCAAACAAAAAACACTAACTCAAGCAAAAAAAAATTCACCTCAAAGGTGAAACTTAAAACTTGCAAACAAAACATTTGTGTAGTTGTAAACTATTGGTCTTTTATTTGTTTGATATTATGTCCTTTTGTTTACAGTTCCCTCTGCTTCTTTCTCAATGATCAGTCTTTTGCTCTCTCCATCACGTTTGCAGTCATGCTCCCAGCTTTCTCGTTTGCGCTCCCTGACTTTTTGCTTGCGATTCTGACACAAACATCTCGCGTGGGCGGGTCTTACAGGGGTGCGTCCCCATTGGCTAATGAGACTTAAGGGGAAAGTTTGAGTGACAGCTCAGCCTCAGTGCAGGTAAACTAATGTTAGATACTCAGAGTCTGGTCTGGAGGACACACAAGCCACTCCACAGGGGATTCCTACAAGATTAATAAAGTGTAAGTATTATTAATATATATATTATCTGTGATCTACGTTGCAAGAATGGTTACTAGACATTTGTTGTTTCGTTGTGTTAAGTGACTAGCTAGCTAGCTAGTAAAGCTTTTTTAAGTTAGCATTTAACATTAGCTATAGGCTACTGCTAACG
Organism: Perca fluviatilis; assembly: GCF_010015445.1. Taxonomy (NCBI): domain Eukaryota; kingdom Metazoa; phylum Chordata; class Actinopteri; order Perciformes; family Percidae; genus Perca; species Perca fluviatilis. Next base: position 6,098,922 of record NC_053123.1, read on the forward strand.
TTATCTAAAACTTGTAGCCACCCGGCTACCTTACTGAGCTAATAATTTACCATGGGAATCATGTATTCTTCGTGAGGCCTTACTCAATGGAGCTGTATTAATTATCGTCTTCTCTCTGTAGAGACCTGCAGGACCGAGCAGAGCTACGCTCTCCCAGGTAACCTTAGTTAGTTACGTAAGCTATATTATGGTCTAATAGGAAAAATTATTATCCAGCTAACTACTAATTGTTGTGGTTGCTATTGGCCTGATAATACACAATGCTAGGGTATTGGTTAAGTTGTACAATGTAGAAGCTGTGAATGTAATATATATAGGGTTCGACACATACATTAGATAATGTTCCATCTGTACACACTGTTCTTTCTTTGCACTACCTTAAGATGGCAGGATTCGAACGTATTTTTTTTTTTTTTTTTACGCTGTAAATGTCAACAATATTTAGAATTAATGCATAGTGTTACTACTGTCCAAACTATGTACTTTAACTAACACACCAGGCCCTTGACAAATACTTTACCTAGTGATCCTTATGGTTTGATGTGATGTGCATGTGTCCTGGTGGCTGGCCATATCTTACTTTACACATGTGTCAGTCAACGTGGAGGTAGGAATCTAGAAAGTGTGATCAATAATATTCCAGAAATAAGTGTTCCAGTAGTGTTCAGAAAGCTAGAAAAATGTTTCTAGAGTGCAGGCTTATTACAACAATTTATTATTGTGCTAATTTACAAACACTTTTTATCATCCAATAAGGTACTTCAAGCTTTACAATAAGAATTCAAAGTGAAGGACTACAGCCACATCCCAGCCCTTCAGAGAACTGTCCTGTAGAAAAGGCTGTCGTCCAGACTGGAGCGGTGGGCCATCAGTGAGCTCAGGAGACCAGATGATCCCAGGCGTCCAGGAGTTGTGTGTGATATTCCTGCACCACCCTCAGAAGTGTTGTTGCAGACACAAGTCAGCAGAGAAATACAGCTTGCCTTAGGTGAAACTGAATATGTGAAATATATACATAACCCAATTACTCAGTATGTTTGTGTATTGTTGGTGATGAAAAACTGACCCTGACCTGTGATGTACTGCAAATAATGACTGACACTGAGTTCCAGCTTCTTCTACCACCGGGGCCCCAGCAAAATATGTTCAAATATCCATTATGTATGTGAAGTTTTATATTGGACTAAAAATAAAGCATTATAATAGTCTCAACCTTATTTCCTGTTTTATATAATGAACCAAACAGACAAGGGTGAATGTAAAAAAATGTTTTATATATTATGTGCATTTTAAAATATAATTACAGTAAGACAATGTAAACACAAATTAAATTACAGGACAGTATACTGTAGTAGGATATATATTGACATACAATGGACTAAGAAACTACAAGTACACCAATGAAAACTTAAGAAAAAGGTTATTGTAAGTGTTAACTGAGTATCTGAGCAAAATATGATCAATACATACACTATTGGTCTATACCCTGGCTGTTTGAAGCCTTCACACACAGTGTTTCCTCCACAGAGAGACCGAAGGCTCCTCTCCCTCTGCTGCTCCACGTCCTCCTGGTTGGTCTGCCTGCTGCCTGATGTGAGCTGTAATAGAAAATTATAACAAAGTTTCTTACACAAATCAAATGGTAACAAAGTTCTTACTGATAACTGAGGCGTCCAAGGTTGTGTGATTTACAATTAAAATAACTTGCTTTTAAGTAGCCATTAGCAAATGTGTAGGCTTTAAAAACACTATGAACATTTTCCTTATGCTGACCTGCTTGCAAATGCAACAGAAGACATGTAATTAGAGTTAGGATAGCCAGTCTTTGTCATAACTAGGAAAGTACAGAGGAGCACAAAACTATAAAGATGAACCAGTTAAGCAGTGCTAACACTGCATTTGTACTGTACAGTATGTGTCAACCTCTAGATATAATACATTCACAGCTTCTACATTGTACAACTTAACCAATACCCTAGCATTGTGTATTATCAGGCCAATAGCAACCACAACAATTAGTAGTTAGCTGGATAATAATTTTTCCTAATAGACCATAATATAGCTACGTTACTAACCTTTAGGTTACCTGGGAGAGCATCGTAGCTCTGCTCGGGTCCTGCAGGTCTCTACAGAGAGAAGACGATAATTAATACAGCTCCATTGAGTAAGGCCTCACGAAGAATACATGATTCCCATGGTAAATTATTAGCTCAGTAAGGTAGCCGGTGGCTACAAGTTTTAGATAACGTTAGCAGTAGCCTATAGCTAATGTTAAATGCTAACTTAAAAAAGCTTTACTAGCTAGCTAGCTAGTCACTTAACACAACGAAACAACAAATGTCTAGTAACCATGCTTGCAACGTAGATCACAGATAATATATATATTAATAATACTTACACTTTATTAATCTTGTAGGAATCCCCTGTGGAGTGGCTTGTGTGTCCTCCAGACCAGACTCTGAGTCTCTAACGTTAGTTTACCTGCACTGAGGCTGAGCTGTCACTCAAACTTTCCCCTTAAGTCTCATTAGCCAATGGGGACGCACCCCTGTAAGACCCGCCCACGCGAGATGTTTGTGTCAGAATCGCAAGCAAAAAGTCAGGGAGCGCAAAGGAGAAAGCTGGGAGCATGACTGCAAACGTGATGGAGAGAGCAAAAGACTGATCATTGAGAAAGAAGCAGAGGGAACTGTAAACAAAAGGACATAATATCAAACAAATAAAAGACCAATAGTTTACAACTACACAAATGTTTTGTTTGCAAGTTTTAAGTTTTACCTTTGAGGTGACCATTTTTTTGCTTGAGTTAGTGTTTTTTGTTTGATACTTGAGAAGTTTTGCTTGGAATTAAAGTCACAAAACTAATCCCATATTTTTTCCCTATGAAGATATCTGAAAAATCGAGGTCGTACTATATGCGGGGTCTAGACTTTTAAACATCCACAACAACAGGTGGCGCCCAATAGCGGTAAACTGAATGTACCTGTCATGACCACAGCCGTCAATCCAAACTCCCAACAGAGCGAGAAAGCCTGTAAGATGCAGAGACACGGTGAGCGATCCCGAACAAAGCGGCTCAAAAGTAGACCAAGTTAGCAAAGAAGTTTTGATTAACGTTAAGATGATGGTGATAAACGCAGCAGAGTCCTCAGACAACTGCCAAGTAGCCAATAAATATGGCATCACATAATGTAATATACGGAGATGGCGAGCCCAAAAAGACCGTCGCCGGGCACAAACAGCCAAAGAAAAACGTACTGCGGTCCCGAAACCGGCCGCTTCCGTGAGATTGACCGCAGGGTGTGTGAATATGTGACTGAAAGAGATCTCTGGAAATCACCAGAGAGTTAAAAATACCCGCAATCGAGTTTAAAGCCGGCCTCGGCTTGTAGTGCAGGCGAATGATGCGCTGAAACGGGCTGCGTTTGTGGCTGAGGACAAGTCTCGGCCAGCGCTTGTCTTCAGACTGCAGAGAGAATTTCTGCGCTCTTTTTCATACAGACTTCTTTATTAAAATGAAATTTGGCTTTCAAAAAGTATTTTTCCAAAAATGAGTTTTGAAAAAGAAGGGGTCGTCTTATAATCAGGGTCGTATTATATTCGGGTCAATACGGTAGTTTTTTTTTTGTTGTTGCAATAAACGCCCTTGAAACCTTCTCTGTTTTCAAACTCAAGACTTGACACATTTCATCCCATTTGTAATCGCGATTGAAATTTCGATTAATTGCACAGCCCTAGCAATTGGCAACTTTTAACTTCAGATTGATTGTAAATTGTTACTGGTGGCGACCTGATGATAAAATGAACCTTTCTCTCATCAAAGTCCATGTCTTGTATTTTCAGTAACATATCCAGGCATCACTTAACTCATCTTAATCCTCACTTATCAGTCTAATTAGAAAGCCACAGTAGCACACACGGGAATAAACAAACTGGAGAAGTCACCTTGGGGCCCGCTTAATTGTCCTGGGGATGCCAAAATAGACACTGCTGATTATTTTGGTTTACACGGGGAGGAAAACAGGTGCCTCTCATCCATGTAAACATGCCAAGGATTGTTGGTCTGCTATTATTCTGGGCAGTGTGTGAGAGGGCAGGCAAGACCATGGTCATTTATCATTGCCACTTAGTTAGTCTGTCTCAAGAATTTTGGAATAGGGCATAGCAGAATGTGGTGCTCCTGTGATCATTGATTATAAAGTTAGAACAGTGCATGTGACGATGACACAAAACAAAAAAAAAAGCATACACTATTAGACTGAATCAAGCATTAGGGCTGCACAATCAAATCCATTCTTTATCGTCATCGCAATATCAACTTGCGCAATAAACACATGGCGAAAGCCTCAGACACTCAGAAATGTTTGGAGTTAGTTTAAAGAAAATATCTGGAGAAAACGGCACTTTGAAATGTAACTGCTGTTCTTTTTTTAGTGGTGCCTTTTATGTTCAATTCAATGTTCAATTTGTTCAATAAAAGAATGTTGGAAATGACTTCCTTTTGTTTGTTTTTAATTCAACAAGCAAGTTGTTGTACTTAAGCTGAATACTGATAGCAGCAGAAATGCAGAACTGAGTACATTTTAATATCTGTGTATTTATCGCAAGTAATATCGCTATCGCGATATTCAACAATGTTATCGCATATTTTCCTCATTTCGTGCAGCCCTATCAAGCATGCATTATGAATATTAGATAGTGTGTATATAAAGAAGTCGTGGGAATTGATGGAATATGGCTGATAAGTCCCGAGTGACCCACTCTGTTTGGAGCTGCTGTTTTGCCACTGTCACAATAAGAGACTCTGCATCTGTCTCCCTTTTATTTAGCTGAATCATTTGCTCCCTCTGAGACATTTACAGCTGGCTCATATAGCTCACATTACGCACAAGGCACTGCACAAATTAAAAGTAGGAGATGCAGAAGTGCACTTAGGGCAATTCTTGTGCACAATGTGTCATTATTACACTGTGCTGCATCTCCAGGAACAACAGCTCAATAAACAGCCTGCACATGTACCAAATCCTGCACATCCATGGATGAATCCGTTCTGAGCAACTCCCACCACCTCACACTTTTTCAATAACTACAGTGGTATTTGTGCTATTTAAATATGCTATGGCGAAAGGTTGGGCGATATGGAGAAAAAAAAAACATATCGATATTTTTGACGAAATACCTCAACATCAATATTGCGACGATATTGTAGTGTTGACTATTGGTGCTTTCACACAATATTTACAGAATGAGATTTTTGATTATTAATCATCAGTAATGTAGATATAATGACTAAGTGGACAAAACAGCTACAACAGTCTGGTAATGACATCACTTTACTATAATGCAGCCTTTAAAACCAGGAAAACACAACACTGTCGTATCACGATATTACGATATCCAAAATGTAAGACGATATCTAGTCTCATATATCGATATCGATATATGTTGCAGGAGAATATGTGTTTGAGAGATGCTTATTTTCTGTATTTTGTGTTGTCTTTGTAAAGCTGCGGAACAGACCTCCAAAACAAATTTCCCTTTGGGGACAATAAAGTATATCTTATCTATCTATATCGATATATTGCCCAGCCCTACTATGAGGAAATATACCCCCTGCATGATGATGACTAAGTGGGTAAAGGCAAATAACAGAACAGTCTGGTCCGTTCAGAAAATGACATCACTTTACTGTAATGTAGCCATTAACACCAGGAAAAGACAACACTTTGTCATATTACAACGTCATATCACGATATCCAAAATGTAAGACGATATCTAGCCTCGTACATCGATATGGATATATAATATCGATATATTGCCTTGCCCTATTAATAAACCCCTGGCCTGCACATGTTCCGTCCTACCTTCCATTGTGTCTGAAGGGCCAGTGAGTCATCCTGATTGGCCACCGGTGGAGTGTGTAACCTTGGTTAAAGCTGACCCAGCTCCAGACCACCACCACCAGCTAACTCCCTGCAACAGTGATATCACAAATCCCGCCCCCTTCATACCAGCTGTGTAATCAGAGCGCTCTGCGTGGCTTATCCTTTGAATGTGTGAAGGGGACGCTGACAAACAGAAGTGACAGACATTGATAGTGTTGAGAGGGGGATGAGGGGGGCCGGGGGCAGCTGAGGAATGCCAACAGACATGAAAAAAAGGAAAACAAAACCTCTGGTGAGTGACAGGGCTACAATAAAGATGATGAGGGTGACTCAGCAGGACAGAGGTACCGTATAAATAGAAAATATTTAGGTAAATCATTGGTAAAAAATAAATTAAATAAATACCCATTCTAGGGAAAATAAGATTATCAATTTTAACCTGGGTACCTCTCACAATAATGCCATTACTGCCATTGAACAGTTTTCTTTGAATAGTTTCTTCAAGCTACTTATATGATTGTATCAATTACCAATGCTCTATAATTAACCTTTCTACATGAGTATCCAGAGGAACATTTCTCTTTTTCAAGATAACTTACATCTTGTCTTACTCACTTAAATTGAACAGAAATGACTGCAGTCATAGTTCTGCTGTATCACATTATATCAGAAGCCTGCCAGGCGATGTGGACAGAAAGAAACCGAGAGAAACAGAGACGGAGGGAAAGTGTGAAGTAGGGAAAGAGGAGGGTGAACTTTAAATTGGCAACCACAAACCAGCAAAATGACTAGTACCAAATTAAAACGGAGCAGTTTGATGTGAAGTGTGGTTATTCACATGATGGAATCGTAATTTTTTAAACGATTCCAAGTAGGAATCGGTTCTCGATGCCCAACCCTACCGATTAGTCGACTAATCGACTAAGAGGGAGCAGCCCTAAAAATGACACAACTATATTCCAACTATGGGTCCGGACTTTGAACTTAAACGTGGATGGATCTGTTATTTTCCTCAAACTGCTGTCCGCCATCCCGTTGAAAACCTCTTCCTCTTCAGCTAGTTAACTTATGTTCAAGTTTCCCTCATTAAAGGTTTGAGCGCCACCTCGAGGAGCCATGAAGTAACAGCGCTGGGAGCAGGGGAATCCATTCAGAGCGCCTTATTTCCTTGATTAAAATATCAATATTTGGTGCCAGCGTGTCGATTATCAAATCGCACAAAGAAGGACAACGATATATTGCTGTATCCATATTGTGTCCCACCCCTACTCAGGTGTGTGTATTAGGATGGTGTCACTAAAAAGTTACTATGGCAAAAACCTCAGGTGGTGAGGAAACTTCTCAATCGCTTTCACCATAAAATGTTTCACCAACTGCACTGGATTGGCAACAGACACTCTGATTGCGCGATTCAGGTTGTTAGCTAATCGTTAAATCGGTAAATCATCTGGGAGTTATTATGGCGTTGAAGAAACTGACAAGTGATTAACTTTGAAGAAAAACTGAAAAAGAATGACTCTTGGCATCAGTGCCAAGACATCTTGCAGAGTTTCACAGGACATAATGACACGCATGGACAGGACTTCACAGTCAGTGCACGGAGGAGAGAGTTAAGATTACAATCACTGCAAACCACAGTTAACTTGTTAAACCACACAGATCATTACTGGTATACTGACTGATTAATGGAGCCGTGCATGCACAGCTTTTATATATGCACACAGCTTTTATCAACAGGCAGTGCTGCCAAAAGCGCCATCTGTGCAAACACAATGCAATCGTGTTGGCCAGTAAGTCTGAACAGAGGCCACCTGCAGAGTCTTCATTCACAGGTCTTTGCCCGGTAATAACCACTCCCCTCACTCCAGGCCAGATCAAGCCACTCCAGACACAGCCGCGAGCTATTTCTTGACGTATGGATCTATATTTAGAGACAAGTGGGCAGCAAACTCAGAGACACTGTGGGTCATAGTTCTACAAAGGCTTCAGACTCGGGATGGGGAAGACAGGTGCCACAATGGAATACGCCTCAACGCCAGAGAGTGTACACACAATAAACAAATATCGTTGCATCACTATATTCCTCATACATTCATTTAGTAAGACAATAGAGGTGATCAAAGAGTAGATCTGATGGAAACCAAACATTTGTCATTTATCAACTTCAACTCGTTCCACTGTCTCACCTCTCTCTACGACACTCACAATGTTATTGTATCCAAACACAGAAAAGGCGATTAAAAGGGTCAGTTCATCCTAATTACAAAAAAAACTCAACAGTTTAACCCAGGTTTTGAAATACAGTGTGCTTCAAATTTCTGCTTCCTCGCCTATAAAATTCACAGCACCGCAAAAACATTAAAAAAAAATTCAACAGCAAAATCTCTTTGAACAAAATATAATCCTATTGCCCTGAATCATCCACAGACACTACTGTGAAAGTTTCTCATCAAAAGTACTTTTTACAAAATAAATGGTCCCCTATGAAATGGTAAACAGCATATTAGATTATGTCTGGAAGGACAAATAACTAGGGCTGCAGCTTTCAATTATTTTAGTAATCGAGTATTCTACCGATTATTCCATTCGATTAATCGAGTAATCGGATAAGAAATACTTTAGTTTTATTGAAGAGCAATAATATACAATAGTTTGGTTTAACATTTGTATTGCCTACATTGCTTACAATATCATCTCTCAAAAAACTAAACATATTAAGTGCATTTAAGTGCCATGTTACGTTGTTTTTAAAGAAAACATTTTCTGAAATGCAATAACAACCTCAAACTACGGCATACATTAAACATACATAAACATTACCATAAGTTGTGCAACTTAACTTTCAGAACTACAAGTTTCAACCTGAGACTGATCTGTACATAGGCCTATATGTAAATATTAGTTATACTTAACCTATTTTCATTTATATATTTGATTACAATGCTACACAGCTCTGTTACACTTATGCTAGTAGATCGTTGATCAGCTGTTTCTCTGTGAAGAGAGAAAGTGAGAGAGAGTGGTGTGCAACAATCAGCTGTTTTTCCAAAGGGATAGTCAACAAGTCGGCTCTTTAGATCAAATCGTGGTCACCACTTCGCATTTTCTTGTCTTTGTTTTTGGTAGTTGTTGTGTTTGGTGTAGTTTCATCGTCCATACGACTCTGTGATTTACTTTGTGTAATGGATGATTAAGTTAGACTCCATGTTTTCTGTTGACATGCTGAAGCATTGACGTCGTGCTATTATCGTGGTAAGCTAGTCGGATTTTGCAGTAGACCCACTTTACAGAGTTTTCGTTTTAATTACGTTTGAACTGATTCCAAACTGTGGACACTTTCTGTTTTCTCCAGCCTGTCTCTTAGCCCCTTACGCTCTTTCTTCATTTTGTCTTCGTGGCATGTGTCGCCAACAGTAATAATCCTCCGTGCGGAAACACCGTGAGCAATACAACGTTGGTAACATTAATTAAACAAACCTTCGAGGCAAATCATTTTGCATCGAGGATACTTAGTAATCAAATTATTCGAGTTAATCAAGGAATGGTTTCAGCCCTACAAATAACTGTTGAATTTTAAAAACTTTGGTCCAGAATTAAATATCTCAACAACTATTGGAAGTGAGATGCCTCGATAACTACTTGATCCATCAACATGAAATATAACTTTGGTGACCCCTTAACCTGTGATTGGTGCCAGTAAGCTAATGTTAGCACGCTAACCACTTTCAGTCAATAACGCTTAGTAACCATGGACTGTATATAAATTAAATATATTTCTCCACTTCCTCCCACTGTACAAAAGTGAAGCCAAAATATGGATGTGTGTGCCGCCATCTTGTAATTTTGGAGCGATAGTCTGCATAGTAGTGATCGAGCAGTGGAGATGCGGTATCAACGTTCTGCCCATACACCCGATCAACCAATAACGAGTCAATCACAGTCAAACACAACGTTTCCCCCTGTTTTTATAAGACTGTATGGCTGCAGCCTGGAACCTCCGGTACCATGCCCTCCTGAGACGGGGCCCAGGCATGAGACGGGAGGGCATCAGATGGGAGGCATGAGACAGGAGGCTCCAGGACTGCAGCCATACCCAACTCTGTTTTTATGGCATTTATAGCAGCTAATAAAAAACAAACTTCTCAGAAAAGCTAACGTGGAGGGTGTGGGCTTTATTACCTATACTGCAGCCAGCATCCAGGGAGCGATCGAGATGTTTTGGCTTCCAGCTTAAACTGGTGCTAAATGCAAGGCAAACTACATATTTAGGGCCCTATTTTAACAATCTAAGCACATGGCATGAAGCGCATGGCGCAGGTGCATTTAGGGCGTGTCCAAATCCACTTTTGCTAGTTTGACGGCGGAAAAAAGGGTCCGTGTGCCGGGCGCCTGGTTCAAAAGGGTTGTACTTAGTGTCTTCATTAATTCATAGGTGTGTTTTGGGCCAATCAGAGTGTCATTTCCCATTCCCTTTAAAATCCAGGCATGTTTGTACCTTGGCGCATTGCTATTATGACGGAGGATTTGCACCGTAATATTTAATTTGTAATCTTTAGCATGTTTGTGTGCTGCTGCGCTTTTCTGTGCGCTGTGTACGAGGAGCATTTTACTAATTTGCTGTTAAAATAACAATGAAATGCTGCGTTTTTGACTTTAGAGCAAGTTTTTGTTCGGCAATGGCGCGATCACTTCCCGCTGCCTCAAGATAGCAATACGCCAACAATGCACCTGAACACACCTCCCTGTAAGACCAGCACGCCCATGGGCGCACAGATGGGTGCAGGTGCATTTGCTATGTAAATGACGCGGGCGCTGGACGGGAAATTGACAACTGCGTCGGTCTTAAACTAGCAAAGACACTTGTGCTGGGCTTTGCGCTGCGCTGGGTGCAAGATAGGGCCTAGAGTCTTCTCACCTAAATTTCGAAATCAACACTTACTGTAGGTGATTATAATTGGTTTCTTGTATAGAAACAAATCATGTCTATCTTACCAGCATGGACTTGACTTTGTTAAAAGTATTTTAATGTCAATGCTGGACTACGGTGATTTACTATTTATGCATGCACCAGCCTCTGTGTTAAAACCTTTAGATGCAGTCTATCATGCAATATTGCATTTTATTACTGGTGCCAATTTTCGCGCACACCATTGTGTTCTGTAAACTCTAGTGGACTGGGACTCTTTGTTCTGTAAGAGAACCAGGCATTGGTTGATGTTTGTCTATAAGGCTATAATGCATAAGCTTCCTGACTACCTTAGCGGACAATTACATTGGAAAATTGGCGGTTACCAAACTCGTTCCAAAGATTTGTTGGTACTGGAGGTTCCTCCAACTCATTCAGAGGCAAAACTGTGTTTGTATAATGCCTCTTCTACTTGGAATGAAATTCAAAAGGAACTGAAGCTAGATGTCTTGGTTTTCACTTGGCAATTTAAAGCCATGCTTAATGAACAAATTGTTGTCGAATTCAATGGTTATTTGTAATTGTGTTGTGTTTCTGTATTTTTTAAATGATGCTGTACACTAGGGCTGGGCAATATATCGATATTATATCGATATCGTGATATGAGACTGGATATCGTCTTAGATTTTGGATATCGTAATAAGTGTTATCTGTCCCTGGTTTTAAAGGCTGCATTACAGTAAAGTGATGTAATTTTTTCAACTTACCAGACTATTCTAGCTTTTCTATTATTTGCCTTTAACCACTTAGTTATTATGTACACATTATTGATGATTATTTATCAAAAATCTCATTGTGTAAATATTTTTTTTGTAAGCACCAATTGTCAGCGCTACAATATTGCCGCAAAATCGATATTGAGGTATTTGGTCAACAATATCGTGATTTATTTAGATTAGATTTTTTTCAATATCGCCAAGCTCTACTGTACACGGGGCTCACCTGTGAAAGAGACCTGTGTCTCTTGTCTCTCCCTGTATAAAGGTGAAATAAATAAAAAAAACTATACAGTCTATGCGTCAACTCTGGTTAGTAACACGTTGCTTGGTAACTGGCTGCTTAAACAAAAATGTCTCTCGTCTTCCTTCTACTTACATACGTACATACAGAATATATGACGTTTGGAGGCTTTGGAGTTGTTTAAAGACAGACTGACGAAGCTGTGCTGAGTAACAAAAATAAAGTATGCTAACAACAATGAGTAGCTTACTGTAATGGGTATAATACTACAGTCTTCAAAGAGCAGTATGTCAGCATTGTCATTGTGTGCAAATTAGCATATTGACATGTAGCTCAAAGCAAAGCTGCTAGACTCAGAGTCGTAGACTCTAAACAAAATTCTATTGACTTTTGATTGTATTGGGATGGAGCCAGAAATCTCACAGATGACTAAAGAACAATTTAAATGAAAAATACTATACCCGCATATTGAGTTACCACTAGACGCAAGTGAGAAAATGTGTATTATGCATGGGCTAATTAGGGGGAACGGACGCTTGAATCACTTATCCCTCAATCATCAGTTTTATATGAAGTGACAAGAGTTTAGAAAATGTGTAATATTATTGTATGTAACATGCAAAATAAATATGGGATCAAGTCTTCTCGAAAGGTGCTATAGCTTAAAGATTTGGGGTCTTTACCCTTCAGTTTATTAACAGGCCTAATGGCTGACCTAGCCTACTGTAGTTTTTGAAATCCCACTCTCTGGCTGCTTCATAAGTGCTACAATAATCAATACTCACACTCAATTCTCAAACTCCTTATTTAGAAAACATTTTTTTAAAGCTGCAAATGTGTCAGGTTGCCACAGCCACCTAGCTGGTTCCCCCCAAGAACTAAAACAGCCAGCTGCTTTCAGCTTTCAATTTAGGGAAATCCGGTGAAGCACCGTGAGTTGACTCTCCTCAGCAGACGATAGTTGCTGAGTCATTACTACTGTATGTGACCTTAACCACCTCCAGCTTTCTGTTTGAACTTGGATCTCAGACTATCGCACACGGCTCCTACATGACCTATAGAGCTTCTGGTATATTTTTTTTGGAGCAAGACAATACTTTATAATGGACAGGCGAAACACTGCAGCACAACCACTATCAATACTCCCATCAGTATCTAAGCCACCGCCTCCGGAGCACAATGAGGACGGCTCTGCCTCACAGTGCAGCCTTGCTCCCAAAGGCAACACTACACCTGAGGACCTAGCATCAATTCACTACGTATAGTATTTCTCAGTCTGAGCAAAAGCCCTCAATTCTATACCGTTAGCCGGTCATGTCCTTTAGCTGAGGCGCATATGTGTGTGTCTTTGTCGAATAGCAAGTAGCCTTCCCATGCAGCGACTCGGCATCATTTTAATGCCAATGCGTAGTTACCATCCGCTCAGAAGTCAACGCTGCCGTAACATTTGCATTTTTTAACTAACTAACCGCCGTATATATGCGTCGCCTTACCTGCGGTTTCAGAGAGCAGTCCAGCGGTGGAAAAACTACGAGCAAGACACGCTGCGGCTATCATACACGGTGGCTCGGTAACGTTATACTGGTCCTTAACCCAGTGAGGAGAAGAAGACACGCCGGCCACGCAGACTGCTGGGTCTGCGAAGGATGCTCAGCATGAGCACGTGACTCTGGAGTACAACCTGGCAGTGTGAAGTCACTGATAGATGGACAACAGTCAACATGTGTGTAGGATTCTTAGGAAGGAAGGAGGTCAGAGATAAATCTGTCCTCATTGCAGTACTAGGAGTAGTAGTAGGAGTAGTAGAAGACCTTCTTCTTTTACTAGCCTACTGTTTATGTAGGCTAATTGTATTTAGCCTACAATTCACTTACAACAGTGAAATTAACTTTAAACCGTAAACAAGCCTCTGGGCTGCAGTATTCTATAGGCTATGTAGGCGCTATGGGGGCTGTGGTGAGCTGCAAATATGAATTGATTAGTTATAAACTATTAGATTAATTAGCAACTCATTTGATAATCAATTAATCGGTTTGAGTCATTTAAAAAAAAAAATGAATTACAAAAATCTAATTCCAGCTTCTTAAATGTGAATATTTTCTAGTTTCTTCGCTCCTCTGTGACAGTGAGTGAATATCTTTGAGCTGTGGACAAAACAAGACATTTTAACTCGCTGACATTTTTTAGACCAGACAACTTATCGATTATTGGAGAAAATAATCAACATAATGAATCGACAATGAAAATAATCAAGTTGCAGCCCTACTGTGGTGCTTATGCAGACTTAACATAGGGAGATTCTTTTTCTACTACAAGTATACACCACATGCATATTTACACACAGACACACATACACTGACACACACACACAAAATTAAACCAAAAAAGGATTGCCGGGTGACAGTATACAGCTGAAACTTTATCTATTAGGAAAATAACATAAAGAAATAAATGTCTAATACATATAAATAAGACATAATAAATAATACATTAATTTCATCCAAGTTCCAGCTTTTTAAGCTTTACAATAAGAAAGAAAAAGCTAGTTGGATCGTAAAATATAATACATTAAATGAAAACAAAAAAATAGACTACATGAAGTTTTAAATAGAGAAAGGAAAAGAATTCGTCCCACACAGTGTTACACATACATAATTCCATAAGATAACATCCTACACAGTTTTATTATTAAGGTCTCAGACAGGGAAATCACAGCCACTGTGTGGCAGTAATGCTTCAATTGGAAGTGCACAGATAGACCGACACACAGAGCTCGATGATCTACCAGGCCAAGCAGAACATTGTTTTGAGGCCCCCATGGGCCCCCAATGTCCCAAATTCACTGTGTGTCACCTTTATGGTGGTAATTTGGATGCTTTTGTTTGGGCCTGTGTGACACCTTCATTATTTCCTATAGTGTTTCCACCTGTTGAGGAACCTAAGAAAAAACTGCAACTAAATGTTGAATCTGAGAGGGGTTTTTTATGATTATTTTTTGGGCATTTTTAGGCCTTTATTTGCTAGGACAGCTTAGACATGAAAGGAGAGAGAGAGGGGGAATGACATGCAGCAAAGGGCCGCAGGTCGGAGTCGAGGGCTGAGCCTCTGTATCTGGGCGCACGCTCTACCAGGTGAGCTACACAGGCGCCCGTAAATTAGAATTGTATTTAACCCTAAACAGAGAGTAGGCTACATGGTGGCAGAGTACCTGACCACCTTGACTGATAACGGTAAAACTAAGGAAAACATCACACAGCCTGGCCATTAGAAACAGGCAGAACCCAGGAGGGCCGAGCTGCGTTCACTTTGTCATGGTCTATATCGACGACGTTTCATTTACGGGATTGCTCCGGTGCCGCCGGAAATTCCGCCGGATGTCCCTTGTTTCGGCCGGATGTCCGTCACCTTCCGTTTTCTTTTTGTTGCCGTTCTAAACTCCGGTGGATTCATGAGGACTGTTGCACGACTAAAATAACTTTTGAACGTACACATTTCCCACCAAAACAAGTTCCTTCCCGAGGCTGTTTTGCGGAGGCGCCGTAGCTCCATCTGGCGCCTAGCGCCGCCCAAGACGATTGTGATTGGTTTTAAGAAATGCCAATAAACCGGAGCACGTTTTTGTTATCTTCTGATTATCTATTTAGTTCTCTTGTGTAAAATGTAATGATTCACTAACATGTAATTTAGCTTTGGCAAGCAAACATGTAGCTTGAACATTCATGCCAAATGCTTATTTGAACTGAATTGAGAGAAAAAAAAAAAAAAAAAAAAAAAAAAAAAAAAGAGAGAGAGGAAGACACAGTATATAAATAGAGTAAGCATGAAGATAGTCATCCTGATTGAACTTACTCTAAGCTTCCAAACTGAAAAAGTCAAGTATCCTCAAGTCTAAATGCATGTTAATGTCCAGGTTGTATAAACTTCCCACAGACTGAGCTTTTTCATCTTTTGGAAGTAATGTATTGCTTGTGAATTTTCTACAAAGGCAACCAGACTATAACAGCTGCACAGTTATATTAAAGCTGCAAGTTATACAGACGCAGCTGGCAGCTAAGAGAACACTGGCACATCTTCAGTGGCAGATCATCAAGTGCATGTCAGTGGGGTTTGAGATAGAAGGAAGTCCACACACACACACACACCTATTCAGATACAGAAACTAAACATGTAAGAGCACATACATATTATTGCCAGCTCTTAATTAATTATAAACCATGGCATTGTTTCTGTCTCTGTTCAATCTCAAAGTTTTAAATTTGCCAGGTTTTGTCAGACAGACAAAACATTTTTTTCCTCCCTGTGATTCCCGATTATCATATTTACAGTTTTTTTCAATCACTTTGGCACTAATTTCAGAACCTTGATGTCATTTTTCAAAACTGTAGACACAAAACTCACAGCCAATGATCAAAATGCACATTTTTTCAAAACTCTAACACTTGTTTGGGCCTGTGTGACACCTTCATTATTTCCTATAGTGTTTCCGCCTGTTGAGGAGCTCTAAGAAAAAACTGCAACTGAATGTTGTAATCTGGGTGAGAAGACAGTTCGGATGCAAGACACAACAGTTATTGGGGTAGACGAGTGTGAGGCACTGAGAGACTGAAAGGCAGAGGCCAGAGGAATGATGTGAAATGCCAAATCAAAAAGTAATTTTTTTTATTTTTTAAGATTATTTTTTTAGACATAAAAGGAGAGAGAGAGGGGGAATGACAAGCAGCAAAGGGCCGCAGGTCGGAGTCGAGGGCTGAGCCTCTGTATCTGGGCGCACGCTCTACCAGGTGAGCTACACAGGCGCCCGTAAATTAGAATTGTATTTAACCCTAAACAGAGAGTAGGCTACATGGTGGCAGAGTACCTGACCACCGTGACTGAGTTTTTTACAATCACTTTGGCACTAATTTCAGAACCTTGATGTCATTTTTCAAAACTGTAGACACAAAACTCACAACCAATGATCAAAATGCCAATCTTTTCAAAACTCTAACACAATACACATAAACCTAAGATCATTTGTTCATTTAACAAAGATCACCTGTTCAATATGACACAACTTAACATCAAAGTATTACTATTTCAAAAGGCAATTCGCACATTACATTTGAGATGATTGTCTGTTCATTCCATTACAGTCATCTAACTATCAATCGATACAACTGCTCAAAATGATAAGTAACTGTTGCATTATTCTTAATGCATAGTTGTATGGAAACAGACAAACAATATTCCATGTTTAGATCATGAAAGTTTCAAGATAACGAGATTTATTGTCACCAAATAGCGTTGAGCATGAACCAATTAGACTACAGTATCTATGGATGTAATATTTCATCATACTTCTTTACTGTAATGTACTACTGTTTATCAGACACTGTTTCTATGGTCCCATGTACCACCTTTACTGTAATGTACTACTGTTTACTGTATCAGACACTGTTTCTATGGTCCCATGTACCACCTTTACTGTAATGTACTACTGTTTACTGTATCAGACACTGTTTCTATGGTCCCATGTACCACCTTTACTGTAATGTACTACTGTTTACTGTATCAGACACTGTTTCTATGGTCCCACCTTTTCAGACTATTTACAGTATTGACAGTACTGCACTGTATGCATGCAGGCCCTTGGAACTGCTTGTCCAATTCTGCCAACTCGTTACTGATGATTGAGATATATACTTTATATATACTGTAAAGTACTATGTATATATGCATGTATATATATGTATATATACATGTATATATATATATACATGTATATATATATATGTATATATATATACACTCGAACCACATTGTTTGCCATGCCCGAAGGTTTTTTCCAAGATGTTTGGCCAATGAAAACATCTATTGTGACGTGGATGAGAACATGTGGCCAAATAATTGTAAAAAAAACCTGTAACTAATCACAACAACAGATAGTTTTGCGCGAAATAAACACACCTAATACACAAGCATATCATTTCCAAATACATTTTGTGAGGCGTAGTTCTCAAGTTAGAGTACACACATTATAACAGAGGGAAGACAATCTGTACATTGGTGCATGCAGCTACAGATGTGCCAATACGCAATATGGGTTTACTCCACTAGAGGGTGCCCTAACTTCAAATATAAAAAAGCATTACACATTTTATAGCAAGAGGTATGATGTACAGTATGTCACCATAATTACAAAAAAAAAATGTTGCTCAAATGCTTATGATGCTATAAATATATATAAGGAAATATGAATTATAATATGAACAGGAAGAGTAAAGCCTCAGGTAATGAAGAACAAGCACTGATGCATTTTTTCTCTCCTATATTTTTCTAAGTAAATGAATTTTTTTTGCATTATTCCTCAGATCAGTTCGTGGCAGGTGGCTGCCACACAACATCCTGTCAAGAGAGGAAGACATCTTCTATGGCAGACTTTATAGTGGTGTCAGGAAACCCTGTTAATGTTTAAAGTTCACAGATGTTTGAATGTGCAAGGCAGACGGTTCACAGCTGGAGCATCGTCCAAATGGGACCTTTTTCCACTTCCGTTATTCTTAGACCGAGAGAGAACGTATGGTGTTCTGTTCCCATGGAAGCAGGGATGACACTTATCTCCATGTTCGGGTTTCCCCACTGTAACTATCTTTCAATTTGATGATGAAAACAGTTTAACAACATGAACGCCATCTGAATAATGTTACGGCGTCGAATGTGAAAGCACAGGGCCGGGTTCGGAGCCAAAGAAGGAGTTAAAACGTGGGGATCAGTTGTGGAACGGAGTCAGCAGTGCAAAAAACGGCAGTGTTGTAATGTAACGGAGTACAAATACTTCGTTACTGTACTTAAGTAGAAATTTCACGTATCTGTACTTTACTTTGCTATTTAAATTTATGTCAACTTTCACTTTTACTCCACTACATTTCCTAGATAAAATGTATACTTTTACTCCGTTATGTTTCCACTAAGCATCTTCGTTACTCGTTACTAAAAAATAAAATTAGAAGAAATGTGTGCGACTGCAATAAAGGGAGGTTTGGCGAATCACTGCTCCTAGATTGCATTACGCACGCTTTTCCGCGACGCCTCTATTTTCAGCTTTGTTTGTTGCTAAAGGAGGAGGAGGACGCACAACTGAAACCGCCATGGAAGCATGAGCACCTACTGGAGGACCTCCCGTTATCGTAGACCACCAGGCTCGACATAAGCAATGGCCCGATGGCCCGGGGCCAGTAAAAACGTATGTCGGGCTGGTTGCAGCCACAGTCACTGGTGTGTGCGTTACTTCACGCAGCACATGTACTGACTGGAAACGTTACCGAGGATTATTTACCGCCAATGGCGCAGATGAACTAACGCTACACTCGTTACTGGAAGTAGCCTACAATAAAACCTCCATGATTAAAGAGTCAATACTTATCAATAACCCACCTACCTGTTCTACAGGCAGAAACACGTAGAAACCCATATCTCAGTCTGCGCTGTCCACTCTCGTCCACCGCGCTGTGCAAACCCAGCTCTACTCTGCAAACAGCGACTTTACAAACGAGCTAAAATGAAAGATGTCAGTTTGTAGTCTAACTGTTTGTCTTAATTTGCAACCAATCTTGAACTTTGGACAGACTCTTGTAAACGTAGCTGCTGTCTAAACGAGCCATCCTCGCCGCTGGAGCGGTAAACCTATGGATGTATTTTAAGACCAAAACAAATACATGTGGCTACTTAATATGCACGTGAATGAAGCGTTCTTCATTCTTGACGATGTTTCCGGTGGTATTATTTAGCAACAGAATTGTCTTATTTCAAATTAGGCATACAGGACTAATCTGAGATCATTTTCTAGTTAAGTAGCCTATCTACTTATCATTATGGATTTTCCATGTTTTTAGGGGTTTGCTTACTAATGTAAAAAAATATAGCATTAATTTAGTAAGAAAGTGAAAATATCAAACAAGATGATGCGTATTAGGTATAATTTTATTTTCTTTATTTGAAAGGCCGGCCCCTGGAGTGTCTGCTTAAAAAAATTCTGGCCCTTGGAAAAATGTAGTTGGTGACCCCTGGTCTAGCTTTGCTGCTAATGGCACAACATCCAGTGGCAGTGGCTAGCTGGATTAGAACCATTTTCTAAAGCATAGGTGCAGCGTATATTTTCCTGCTTTTTTGTCCTTTTCCAATCACACCTATGATATTTCTTTCAGGGCCAGTAAAAATGTAGAAGGGGCCAGCAAAACTCTGATCTACTGGCCCCCGGGGCCAGTGGGGATTTTTTTTTATGTTGAGCCCTGCGACCACCACGACGATAGTGGTGAACAGGGTAGTGGTGAAGATAACGTCATACACCCGTGTTGCAAGAAATGTTTCTGTACATTGATGTCAGCTCTAAAAATCTGCTGTTTGTTCTTTGAGCTTAAGATAATTGCGCCTGAAAAGTCCTAGAAAAGAATGTGATTTTGATTTGATGAGTGAGATTAAGAAGATATGGGAACCCTGAATATGCTTTATGCTTTACTATAAGAAAGCCACAATAAAAGTTCTAACCGCTTGCTTTTAAAAAAAAAAAAACTTTTACTTCAAATACTTAAGTACATTAAATATCAGAAAATTACTTTTGATACTTAAGTACAGTATATATCAGATACTTTAAGACTTTTACTTATGTAATATTCTAAAAGGTAACTTTCACTTCTACCAAAGTCGTATTCTAATACGATACTTGTACTTTTACTCAAGTATTGCTTTCTAGTACTTTATACAACACTGAAAAACGGTGAACACACACACACATCACGTACAGTAGAACCAGAGCCTTCTCTCAGCAGAGTTGATGAACTTCCAGGGTATGTAATCAGTCGCTTTGAGCGGGTTTCCTACATGTGAACTCACACAGACTTCCTCAGGTGCTTTTACAGGATGTTTCATTTGGCTGCGTCAGTCCCTGAGGCTCTAAAGAGGTAAATAATACTCCCAGACCACCCGTCATTTCTTTCACTCTGTCCAAACACCTTTCTTCTTCGGATAAATTTAGTCACAACTCAGTCCTGGTTTTATACTCTAACTGTAGTACTGCTACAAACCAGTGGCTGCTTTACATTTAGTCTGGATCGACGAAGTTTCGGGTACGGGGATAGCTCCGGCCGGATGTCCCTCGCTTTCCGCTTTCTTTGCGTTTACCCTAAACGCCGGTCGCATCTAGGAACATTAAACGGAACCTCTGAGCAACATTACACGCTGAAAATGGAAAGTATATACATATATGTTTTTTCAAGATTATTTTTTGGGGCATTTTAGGCCTGTATTAGACATGCAGCAAAGTAGCCTGGTTGACACCAGACCCTTCTCAGTTGTAACTGAGAGTGGGTCTGGGCAAGCTTCATCCACAGCCCATTTCCAAAGGGGCGTCACCAACGGACGCCGCTCAAATGCCTCTGGGGCGCAATTGGATAGTCCTTCAACCAATCAGACCAAAGATCCGGGTGATGTAGCAGCGACAGTGGCATCAACGGGTCCTAAGGCTATAATCTGGCATATTTACATTTGTGAAAATGTTCATTAATATGTATTGTCCCCCTTTTCTTTCAAATAAATAAATAAAAATAAATAAGTGGCCGTCATGTTGAATGTAAACAAAAAGCTTCTCGCCGTCGCTGCGCTATCGTCGTCGTGTAAAGCAACCTCAACGGTTGTGATTGGTTCCTCGATTTGGAAAAATTGGAAATGGGCTCGAATGGGCTCTTGACCAGACTGACAAATCTCAAATTTGCTGGCATTTTTTGTCAGGATTTTCCCAGGCTAGCAGCAAAGGGGCCACAGGCTGGAATTGAACCCACAGCCACTGCAGCAAGGAATGAGCCTATGCACATGGGGTACAAGCTTAACCAAGTGTGAAAAATGTATTTGAGTTCTGAGTTTAAAGTCATTAATGAATTCTGACTTTATTCTCACAATTCTGACTTCAAAGTCAGAACTCAAATACATTTTTCACATGTGACCCTAATCCTTTTCTGTAGTGGTTTAATCTATAATTTTTTTGTATGGCATATTTGACACATCCTGCACTAATCCATACAGCCTATAGTTAGTATGTTAGTTATATTGTACATATTTGTTTTTGTATTTATTGTTTATTTCATATTAATGTATATGTCTATGTATGCACCAACCAAGTGTTACTTACATGGCAAAAAATCCTAAAGAGTACAATATTTCACTCTAAAATGTAGTGGAGTATAAAAGTATAAAGACGCACTAAAAAGGACGTACACAAGTAAAGTACAAGTACCTCATACTTGTACTTAAAGCCAGTAATTAAATCAATGTTATTAGTTACATTCCACCACTGGGAATGCAACATGTGCTTAGGGTGGATACATTGAAAAAAAACAAAATATGTGGCACATAAAAACAGCATGTCAGTGTATTACAAGAGGGGAATCTTAAAAAAAAAATAACACCAACGAGAAATTGCTCTTCAAATAGCGACGTCATGAAACAGCTTCTCCAGTGGTTATAATCTCATTTAAATGCACTACATCCCGCCCTCTCATCCCCGCTTCCTTTGGAATTTGATGGAGTCAATTCATTTATTTTGTATACAGATTTCCTTTTTGGATAAGCGAGTCAGAGCTCGCCCCTCCGCTTCTCTCTGCTGTTGTTGCAGCCCATCTGGGGAGAGCAACCAGCGACGATAGATAGCCATTGTTGTGCGTTACCGAGGCAAATGTGTCCACAGTGCTCAGTCATCTGAAGGACAGTTCATTAGCACTCTTAGGCCTCCTGCACACTGGCTGCGTGGCGTGAGCGTGGCGTTTCTGTTGCGTGTCAGCTGCGTGTCATTTTCTGTGTCTTTACACACCAGAAACATGTCTGACTGCTGCTGCTAGCCTTGTCTGGACACATGGATGTTTCCCATTGATCAAATGAAATACCATGTTTAACAGAAATATATACTGATTTGATTACAGCAAAGACAACGTCGGCAGTATTGACGGCAAAATAGGCTCCAGAATATTTCGTTCTGTATCGACGGGTGCAATATTAGAAAATCGATAATTATTTATTATTATTTTTTTAAATTACATTTACTATATCTGCATTTATGTCAAAACTTAGAGACTTTCAAACATCAAAAGGTCATTTATTAAATGTATTCGTATCAAAATGACATACACGCTTGCGGTCCTATTTCTAGCATGCACACATTTTCGGTGCGGCTCGAGCCACGACTGAGACGTACTGAGACCCAGGCAGTGTGCGAGCTCTAACCTGTTAACATGGGAACCGAAATAAAAACGGACACGCCACGCAGCCAGTGTGCAAGCGGCCTTAGCATGCTAGCAGTTTTCAAATCAGAAGGTATGAAAAGATTTGTGAGTTTTTTTAGTTTAAACACTTATTATTCACTATTGGCAAGGGTTTGAGCAGGGCCGGCCCTAGTCTTTTGGGGGCCCTAAGCAGGACCACTGCACTTGGCACTAAACCAATTTGTGTATTGTAAATATTAGTTTAAGCACTAATAATGTACAAATACGCATTTAAAGACTAATGTGAGACCTATTAGCAGCAACACTATCTTTAAATAGACCAGCTCTATTATGACCTCTATTGTGGGACATTCTCCTTTGGGGCCCCTCTGTGGTAGCCCCCGCGCGCCTCAGCGGCACTGCGCTTATGGGTCGGGCCGGCTCTGGTTTGCGGCGAAGGGGATTGGTTTGAGGCCAGAAGTATTATTAGTAACATTGATTAGAACAGTGGTTCCCAAACTGACACAAATTAGACCGCAGACCCTCATTGGATAAGAATTTGTCCCAGGGGCCCCAATCTGATAGGACTTGCTTTTTTTTTTATTACAGAAAGTGTATGAAGCCCATGATCAAAATAGTCATACATTCTGTCATTGTGTTAATTATGTGAACAAAAAAATAAAAATTCCCCCTGGAACCCCCTTAAAGTGATGGTTCGGAGTAATTCACCCTAGGGTCCTTTGCACCATGACCTCGAGCCAAACACCCCCCCAGAAGCTTTTTTCACCTGGGTCTAACATTGGGAGAGTTAGCGTAGCGTAGCGTAGCGTAGCGTAGCATTAGCCGCTGAATAGCTTAGCGCAGGGGCTAATGGACCCACGTTTGTATCCCGTAAATGACCCCACTAATAATGCCCAAATGATACCAAAGGTCTACACTAGTACAAATAGGTTATGCTCTCATAAAACGATGGAAAAAATTACACAGTTTGTAAGTTAGAACACTTGCCTGCTGGCTTCTGCTCTCTGTTGCTGTTGCTGCTGCTGCTGCTACCTGCAGTTAGACGAGTGCTTAGGGCCGTCTATAAATTACTACACTGAAAAGAGATACAACAAAAATATGTATTAATTTAATGATTAAATAAGGTAATGTCTCCAAACTTACCTCAATTATTACTTGTCTCCTGCTAGTTATATTACAGCACTTACTTTAAAAAATAAGTTAAATTAAAAAATATTTTTGTTGCATCTCTTTTCGGTGTTGTAATTTGTAGACGTCCCTAAGCACTCGTCTTACTGCAGCAACAACAACAGCAGAGAGCAGAAGCCAGCAGGCAAGTGTTATTTACATAAACTTCTGGTGTACTTACAAACTTTCCAATCCATCGTTTTATGAGTGCATAACCTATATACACTAGTGTAGAAGTTTGGTATCATTTCGGGCATTATTAGTGGGGTCATTTAAGAGATACAAACATGGGTCCATTAGCCCCACGCTAAGCTATTCAGCGGCTAACGCTACTCTACGCTAACTCGCCCAATGTTAGACCCAGGTGAAAAAAGCTTCTGGGGGGGTGTTTGGCTCGAGGTCATGGTGCAAAGGACCCTAGGGTGAATTACTCCGAACCATCACTTTAAAGCGCCCATATTATGCTCATTTTCAGGTTCATAACTGTATTTTAAGGTTGTACCAGAATAGGTTTACATGGTTTAATTTTCAAAAAACACCATATTGTTGTTGTACTGCACAGCTCTCTCTACCTGCTGTAGATCCTCTTTTCACCTGGTTTCTGTTTTAGCTACAGAGTGAGACCTCTTTTCATCTTCTTCTTCCGTACTATCTTTGATTGCACTCGCACATGCTCAGTAGTTCAGATGTAGATCATGTCAGCTAGCTAACTCTAGAGACAGTAAAAGAAAGCCTGTTTCTCCAACTTCAGTCAGTTACAAGGCAGGATTAGCTGGGAGACTTCTAAATGAGGGCACACATGTAAGTAGTTCTTTTGTAGATTATGGTGAACTTGTGTGTGTTGTAGCAGTGCTTTGCTATTGAGAACGACGTAGCATGCTAGCGTTAGCATTAGCGTTAGCACGCTAACGAGCTAACGG
Organism: Perca fluviatilis; assembly: GCF_010015445.1. Taxonomy (NCBI): domain Eukaryota; kingdom Metazoa; phylum Chordata; class Actinopteri; order Perciformes; family Percidae; genus Perca; species Perca fluviatilis. The sequence goes on from NC_053123.1 coordinate 6,124,066, forward strand.
TTGTGGTTAGCCAGCTCATTTCGGACTGTGACGTCACAGTCCGAGCCGATTTTGAACAGCTCACTAGGAGACTGAAGGCAGGACACATTCAGAAACCTGTATCTCACTCAAAACAGCATGGATGGATTTTTTTCAAAGTTTGTATGTGTGTGGAAGCACCAGAGACACAAAAGAACACCCCAAATCCCAGAAAAAGTGTTTTTTTCATAATATGGGCACTTTAAAGACTAATGTGAGACCTATTAGCAGCAACACTATCTTTAAATAGACCAGCTCTATTATGAGCTCTATTGTGGGACATTTCAAGCGCTCTTGGGGGCCCTCTGGTAGCCACGGGGCCCTTAGCAGCCGCTTAGTTCACTTATGGGTCGGGCCGGCTCTGGTTTGAGCCTGATGCAGGTGATCGGTTTGAGGCCAGAAGTATTATTAGTAACATTGATTAGAACAGTGGTTCCCAAACTGACACAAATTAGACCGCAGACCCCCATTGGATAAGAATTTGTCCCAGGGGCCCCCATCTGATAGGATTTGCTTTTTTTTTTATTACAGAAAGTGTATGAAGCCCATGATCAAAATAGTCATACATTCTGTCATTGTGTTAATTATGTGAACAAAAAAATTTAAATTCCCCCTGGAACCCCCTTAAGGAACCCTGGAGGTCCCCGGACCCCACTTTGGGAACCACTGGGTTCGAACATATTGCTCCCCCCTACAGTTTAGTACCAATGTTTTTATTTGGTGAATTCACTCTTCATTAACTCAATATAAAGCCTTGCATATTTCCATCATGAGCCCAGTGCTCTGCCATTTAAATGAATAACGAATGAGGATTTGTCAGAGTAATGCCAGTACACGCCTGTGCTGGAAAATGGTAAAGTCAAAGCAGACATTTTTGAAAGGAAGTTGGCAGATCGGGACTGCAAATGTGCAGATGATGAAAAGCGTGCCCCGTGGGAGCCTGGTTCAACAGAGCTGAACATCTTAAAAGGGGCAGTCCAGATGAATTGAGATGAATTGTGATGGGTCCAAAGTATCATGAAAGAAAAGTCGCTAGGGTGTATTAGACTCTGATGTTACGTTAGAAAATAAAAGCTGAAAAATCTTTGCGGGTAAAAAAAATAATATCATTCAATCACACCAAATAGTGATGAAGACAACTCCCAACAGGACCGACTCCACTGGAGAAGTAAAGGGGAAGGCTGTGGTGAGCCACACAATGCAGGGAGTAGAACAGTAGAAGAGCCGTAACACGACTTACGACTCAGCAAACAACATCTGTGTTGCCTCAGCTCCCACAGAGACCCAAAGGGTTGGATGAGTCCAGCGACGCAACAACGGAGTGCTCTGTTGAATCGGACGTCTGAGTTGCTAGTGGAACTAGTCTAAGAACACGTGGAACCCCTCATTTCCCTCTGGAGAGTTTCCCAGAAGTCATAAAACAATGCATGCAGGCTATCTTAATTATGATTTCCTCAGTTGTATTTCTTTTGTGTGTAAGCAAAAAAACAACTAAACAATAAACTGAAAAAAACCCCAAAAACATTCTCTCAGGAAGATGTGTTGTCAGTGCCAAATATGACTCGGATTATCAACACAAATACCTAAAATTCTCTGCCAGGATTCCTGAACCAGTGGTTCCCAAAGTGGAGTCCGGGGACCCCCCCGGGGGTCCTTGAGAGTGTTCCAGGGGGTCCCCAGCAAAAGAATTGAATAATTTACTATTTTTAACATTGATTTACATACACATCTTGCAATAAAACGTCTGAAAGCAAAAATCCTATCAGATGGGGGGACCCTGGGACAACATTTTATCAAATGGGGGTCTAATTTGTGTCAGTTTAGTTTTTCTATGTCCCCTTAAAATGCCCATTGCATCCTTAAAGTATTTGCTTATGTCAGTCCAAGCTTAACTACACACACTTGCTGACCTCAGTGTATTTCATGAGTGAACCCAAATTGTAGGGGACAGTGATGCTAAATGCTGAATGCTACTTTAAAGTGCATCTTTTCCCCCCCACATGTGAGCCATACATCAAGGCGTCTGTTGATTTCTGACAGTTTTTATAGGGATGGTGGTAGAAAGGTCTAACTCCTGCGTAAACACAAACCCAGGCACATCTACATGGAGGAAACAAGGTCTGCTGCCAGAGAGGAACTGTGTAAACAGTGTCAAACTACCCCCTCCATCCAGATGAAGCTGTGCATGTTGTGGCACGGCCTCATATCTGCTCTGGCTAAAGAAGGCTTAACAAGTAGTTGGATTACTAGCCTGTCTAGCATCCAACAAAAACACTGGAAATTGTTGAGTCTCAGACAGAACATTACATTATATTGTTATAAAGAACCAGCAACATGGGGGCAGGTTTATGGACATTTCCTTGGAGACTGTCCTCCGAAAAACCCTCCCATAGGTCGTTTGTTCAAGCAGCAATCACATTACATTACATGTCATTTAGCTGACGCTTTTTTCCAAAGCGACTTACAATTGCTATACACGCACACCTCTGGAGCAACTAGGGGTTAAATGTCCTGCTCAGGGACACACTGGTTGATGTATCGCAGTTGGAATTGAACCCCTGTCTCCCACACCAAAGGCATCTGTCATATCCACTGTGCCATCACCACCGCCAATTACGACTGACTCAAAGCAGGAAGTAATGTGACACGTATTAGAGCGCCGAGTTTCTCACAAGGAGGCAAGTTGGGGTGGAGGATGGGTCAAACAGTCAAACAAACACAGGACTTTCACCGATGACACCGGGGGTTTGTGTCCTGTTTAAAAATGTAAGTAAAGGGCAAGTTTTTTTTTTTTTTTTTACTTTAAGGTCAAAAACAGAACAAAACTGAGTCACATCACGACCAGCGTAACCGGAAGTGAGGTGAAGTCTGATTTTAACCAAAACCGCGATCTTTTTCTAAACTTAACTTAAGTATCGTTTGTGCCTAAACCTAACCAAACTGCAACCATATCACAACATTAACGGTGTGTTTAAAAACCTGACCGTTACATTCAAAACTGCGACCGACGTGAGGATGGAAAACACTCCTATAGGTCGTATTCGAGGGTAGGAATAAATGACCCATATCGTCGTATGGTTTGGAGGACTGGTTGTTTTCTTGGCATTGTTACTTTATTGAATCAGTCTGGGGGGGGGTGGGCCACTGAAAAAAATTATTGTGGGATATGTGCTGGTCATAGGTCCCATTTAAAGCCCATCAAAATGGACATTATTCTACATCCCACACACGCAGCACACACCCCATGTTGACCCCAAACACTGCAGCAGCTGTAGTACCCCCTGACTGTAAAAGTGTAGTACTGCTACATTTTTGCCTGCCAGCCCTTTGCACTATCACCCACTCTAGGGAATGTGACTCAGCACAACCTTCACCACACTGGGGGGAGTCCAGCCTGAGTCTCCACATCTCCAGGAAACGAGGATCATTAGCTCAGCCTATCCAGACTAATGTGGTGAACAGATCTGAGCTCTGAGGTCATCGTTGAGCATTCGTCTGGAAAAGGGGCTTTCCTTCTACTCTCAGTCCCTCCTTCCCTGCACGTGTGGATTCTCGATATTTTTTCAAAGGTTTTTACCGCGCAAACTCAAAGTACATAAAAAAAAGAGAGTGCATGAGTTGAAATTTGATCTGCACTCATACTTTTTTCAGTCATTGGGTTTTAAAACAGCAGCAGAATGATTTATGCAGAAAATGGTTACTGATGAAAGAGTGAAAAGACAAACTGTGCCAAGCCTAGCGAGTAACTGAGAAATAAAAACGTGAAAAAGACAAACCAACGCAATGGGACATAAGGAGGCTGTAGCAGAAGAACACAACCCAGCTCCTGTATTGTAAAGGCAAAAACACAGAAAAACATGTTAAAGTGTGCAAGACATGTCCACTGTGCGTGTAAAGGGATTAGAAAAAAAACATTCAAATTTAACAATTCTTGAGCTCCAAGCGGAACATTTTAAAAGACATGGAAATAATTATACCTCACATGTCCAGACCCCCAAAAAAGGCAGATTAAGGGAACAGTGGACATCTAAAAGCAAAGACTGCCTTCAGACATAACGATGTGAACATATCAAACAAGTCTGAAGAGGAATGATTCCAGTGTGGCAGCCAGCTGGCCAGTTGTCGGTCTTGTAAACCACAAATGATGAATTCCTGAGGTGTGATTTTATGTACAGTATATGAGCCACATTGAACCAACCTTATGGCACCAGAATCTGAAGCAGAAAGTAGTGCGAAGTACTGAATGTTCAAGATATACTACTATTCGGTTTTTATGTAAGCGTATAGCCATAAATAGCAGCTACAACAAAGTGGGATATCCGATAAAATCTGGCCTTATTCTGTTTGTCTAAAGTAAAGTCTGGTGTGCTGGAGAGGAATCCTGGAACAAAGAGCAAAAGTCGAATCATACGCTAATTATAGACACAATATTTCATGACACATTTCTAAAAACTAATTTTTTTCTAAGAAGAATGCACATCACATGTCAGTCAGTCGGTCTGACACTGATTTCATTTGTAAAGAAGTACATAAAATGGATTTTCTGCATTTTCTGCTTGCGGTCAGTTTTGCTGAGAACTGATATAAGAAAATATTTAGGTGAATCATTGGCAAACAAAATCACGATACATTCATGAATCAGTTTTCTTCCCAACCCCTATTATATATTTTGTATCGATCTATTTTGATAGTTGAAGAGTATATGGGGCGCACACTCAACCAGGTGAGCCTTGCTCATCATTTGAGACACATTTTCCCAGTCTGACAACTTTCAGAATAATAAAATGATGTGGGGTTTTAAAAATTGTGCACATACACATACGTTTGCATAAAGAGTTGAAACCAGACTTAGGTCGGTTACACACTGCACGCGTCTCGCACAGCGTTTCTGTTGCGTCTCAGCTGCGTGGATTTTTCTGTGTCCTACATACCAGAAGCGTGTCTGACGCGGCGCTGCTCCTGCTGCTAGGTACAGGGAGGGCTGATCTCGGGACATAGTGCCGACAGATTCAAACTGATAAATGGGTAAATGGGCTGTCTGAACAACTTTGTGTAGCTGTAAAGAGCCTATATAGCCTATCTGATGTTGGACCGTCACTCAGAACACACACTTGTTATCGTAGCCTATCCTACCTATTTACCCATTTATATATAGCCTACTGATTTGATTAAAGCAAGACAACGTCGGCAGTATTGACTGCAAAATATGTTACAGAATATTTCGTTCTGTATGACAGGTGCAATATTTGAAAATCTTTTCTCTGAAATGTTGTATTACATTTATATCTACATTGATGTCAAAACCTAGACTTTCAAACATCAATATGTCATTTATTAATATGTATTTGTGTCTAAATGACATATAAACATATTTTCCTGTTCTATTTTGCCTGGAAACGCTTCCAACACGCTCACTTCTCGCGTGAAAAATAGGCGTCGGTTCTATTTCTAGCAGGCACGCGTCTCAGGCGCGTCTCGAGCGCGTCTCTGGCATTTCTTTAAACCAATCACAATCATCTTGGGCGGTGCTAAGCACCGGACGGAGCAACGGCGCCGCTGCAAAACAGCCTCGGGAAGGAACTTGTTTTGGTGGAACATACGTTCAAAAGTAGTTTTAGTCGTGCAACAGAAAACTCAGATTGGACAGATAGTCTAGCTAGCTGTCTGGATTTACCCTGCAGAGATCTGAGGAGCAGTTAACCATAGTCCTCACAAATCCACCGGAGTTTAGAATTACAACACAAAGAAAGAGGAAGGTAACAGACATCCGGCTGAAAAGAGGGACATCTGGCGGAATTTCCGGTGGCAACGGAGCAATCCCGGAAGTGGAACGTCGTGGATATAGACTATACATGTATGTGGCACTGTGGGTGCATTAGTGCATGCATGTCTGCATGTTTGTGCGTGGATAAACCAATAGATGGTAAAGTCAGAGGATAAGGCAGGTGTGGTGGCAAAATCGCAACAGGTCAGGCTTGCAAGCTGAAGAACATGGCTTCGCTCCAAACTCATTCCAGCAGGACTCATATCAACCAGGAACACACCAACAATACCAATGTTGGCTTACATGGCAATGAAGGTAATTATGCAAAGAATAGAACCCATTGTGACTTTTGATGATGTGCTTTGAAACATAAACCCTCATCAACCGAGCAATGCATTACTGATGAACGGGTTTGTATAATATCCTACGAAATTAGGCGACTGCCGGCTGGTCACGTGACGACCGTTTAGCGGTCTTTACAGTCACATTTATTTGAGAAAAGGTTACCGTGAGCCGGGTAGAGGGCACTGTAAGCTGCCGGTCAAATCAGCGGCCGTTACAGTGAGGTTTAGCTGACAAAAAGTGACCGCCATGAAATGGTTGCTGCCCTCAAGCGCGAAAGGATTCGTTTTTCCAAAGTGGATGCTTCTAAAAAATTTGATAAAGTCTGGGGGCCCTTCCTTAGGCATCTTACTAAGAGTTGAAATATATTTGAGCCTATAATATGGATCACTTACTTATTTTATCTCTTCACTCCATTGTTAAGGTTTTAAGTTTATGTATTAATTTTTTTTTTTTTTTTTCTATCTGGTGCGGTTTGGGGGGGGGCGGGGGGGTTGTTGTGTTTTTGTTTACTTTATGTATAACATACTTTGTGCATACATTTTATGTAACTGATTGTTTTGTGTTTGTATAAAAACTGTTATAAATAAAATTATAAAAAAAAAAGTGACCGCCATGCCGAACTGACAGTTAAGTTTAGGCACCAAAACGACTAGTTAAAAGATAAGAAAAAAAGATTGTGGTTTGGATGAAAACACCTGGGACACAAACACCAATTTTTGGGGTGAAAATCTTGTGTTTACCCCAGTTCCCCAGGTTGGAAGCCGTGTGTTTTATGAAGCCCAGCCATCCACCCTAACCTCCTCCCACGCTCCAGACCGCTCTTAAACAGCAGCAGTCAATGCGGTGCATGCAGCAAAAGAAATTACGTTGAATACATACGAATTCCAGTGCTTTACTTTTCGTAGCTATATGTGTGAACGGTGCATGAGAACAACCCTGAACTGAGTTATTGTCTGAAATTAAACCAGAAAAAAGTTTTGTGGTGAAATCACTCAAACCGAGAGCAAACATGTTCATTTCAACTTGTAAATCTGATTTATTGGCGTACAAGATTAAAGAACTTGCTGTGCTTCTCTCTCCTTCTTTGAAGCTTCACAAGTTAGGACAAGGTGAGGAAGGTGTACTCTTTTGGCAAGGAAACTCAACACATCATCAATGCCTCACAGTTGACAAGAGACACACACAGATCTCTGCAGGCAGGGTCGAGGCAGGCCAACACTGCTTACCTGTACCAACTGCAGCCGAGCATGGTTGAATAAATACCGTTTTGAAGAGCTGTCATTACTCAGCTATCAGCTATTTGTAACATTACCTGCCTGAGGTTAGCCTTTCCTCTCCATCACTCAGCTCTAATCGCAAAGGCGATTCATTCTGCTTTAAGGCGTCTGTGTACATTAAGGGGAGTCTGCACAGGCATGCAGCAGGCATGTTGTAAAGAACACTGCTAGGCAAACAGATACTGTTGTCATAGGAGTCCAGGGAGGCTGAGGTGATAACTTTAGTAGCGCTGCTATTTGGGAATAGCCTGCTATCTTTTGTACAACCAGGATTTACTGTACCACCAGGCTGGGGCGGACATGCTCACTCTGAGCTAGAGTCCAAGTCTCAAGTCTCTGAGCTGGAGTCCAAGTCAAGTCTCAAGTCTTTGCGCTAGAGTCCAAGTCTCAAGTGTCGGAGCTAGAGTCCAAGTCTCAAGTCTCTGAGCTGGAGTCCAAGTCAAGTCTCTGAGCTGGAGTCCAAGTCAAGTCTCAAGTCTTTGCGCTAGAGTCCAAGTCTCAAGTGTCGGAGCTAGAGTCCAAGTCTCAAGTCTCTGAGCTAGAGTCCAAGTCAAGTCTCAAGTCTCTGAGCTAGAGTCCAAGTCTCAAGTCTCTGAGCTAGAGTCCAAGTCTAAAGTCTCTGAGCTAGAGTCCAAGTCAAATCTCTGAGCTGGAGTCCAAGTCAAGTCTCAAGTCTCTGAGCTAGAGTCCAAGTCAAGTCTCAAGTCTCTGAGTTAGAGTCCAGGTCAAATCTCAAGTCTCTGAGCTAGAGTCCAAGTCAAGTCTCAAGTCTCTGAGCTAGAGTCCAAGTCTCAAGTCTCTGAGCTAGAGTCCAAGTCAAATCTCAAGTCTCTGAGCTAGAGTCCAAGTCAAGTCTCAAGTCTCTGAGCTAGAGTCCAAGTCTCAAGTCTCTGAGCTAGAGTCCAAGTCTAAAGTCTCTGAGCTAGAGTCCAAGTCTCAAGTCTCTGAGCTAGAGTCCAAGTCTCAAGTCTCTGAGCTAGAGTCCAAGTCAAATCTCTGAGCTGGAGTCCAAGTCAAGTCTCAAGTCGCTGAGCTAGAGTCCAAGTCTCAAGTCTCTGAGCTAGAGTCCAAGTCAAGTCTCAAGTCTCTGAGCTAGAGTCCAAGTCAAATCTCAAGTCTCTGAGCTGGAGTCCACATATTTCACATTTAGTGCTTCTATTGTTTGGCCCTTGTTGTATGAAGTGTTTGAAGCCAAAGCTTCTGATGAATGACCCAGCAGCTGCTGGTGCTGTGGACATGTTTGTTGTCCTCTCTCACGTGTAGCCGCGCGCAGCAGATACGTTACGTATCACGTGTTACGTAGGTAGGTTAGAGGTTAGGGTCACCTCACAAGACGTTTCCTAGCAATAAAGATTGTTCACGAATCCTGCATCTCGAGTCTCAAGTCAAGTCTCAAGTCACTGTGTGTGCGACTTAAGTGCGACGTGAGTCTGAGTCTCAAACTTGAGTCCCCATCTCTGAGCGGAGGCAAAGATGTAGTTTCAAGTTTCCATTTTAGGCTTTCCCGTTGATAACAAATATATCAGATAATTTACCATCTATGGTATTTTTGTAGTACAAAGGTGACTTTGTAAGTCTTCATTGTTAAACGCTTCACATAGATTTCCTAAACTATAGTTCTTTTTTCCCTTAGGGAATTATACTTCTTTCCTCTTGACTCACAGACCTCAGAGTGATAAATGACTATGGTGCATTCCAGTTTGGGTTAGAGGAGACCCCCACTCACCAGACACACAGGGGTGGTTTACCCATCTGTAGAAGTGTAGAAGACTGGAATATGAGGGCCGGCCGGGTAGTTTTTTCTCCCCCTCGGCTGTGGAAAGAAAAAGGCCCACATCCTAATAAAAGTGTGACATCACCAGAGTGCCTGCATTTGTTTTATACCTAGTGATTATCCCTGTGTTACTGACTATAACTTTCTCATAAGAAAATAAGGCTCCAGCCTCTTTCCTTTGACTTCAACTTCTCGGTCTTGGTTTCAGTTTAAAAAAAACAAACAGTTGCCAGGTTAGCTCAGTTGGTAGAGCAGGCGCACCCATATAGAGGTATTCTCCTTGACGCAGCAGCCGTGGGTTCGACTCCAATCTGTGGCCCTTTGCTGCATGTCATTCCCCTTTCTCTCCCCTTTCATGTCTTCATCTGTCCTGTGGAATTAAAGGCCTAAAATGCCCACAAAAAAAATAAAAAAACCACGATGGTTCGGAGACTCAGAATAGCATATATGTCAGTAGATTGTAGTCATATTTCTGTATTTATTGTAATTGTATTGTGTTGCAATTCTCTCTCTCTCTCTCTCTCTCTCTCTCTCTCTCTCTCTCTCTCTCTCTCTCTCTCTCTCTCAACAGCAGCCAGCCGCCCACCAAGAGCCAGTGTCTGCCTGAGGTTTCTGTCTGTTAAGAGGAAGAAGTTTTTCCTCACCACTGTCACACTAAATGCTCTTGGGGGAAATAGTTGGGTCTCTGTAAACTATAGAGTGTGGTATAGACCTACTCTATCTGTGAGGTGTCCTGGGATGTTATGATTTGACACTATGAATTGAACACAATTAAATTGAAAAGTTTACTGCAAAAAATGTGGCACCATATGTCTTTGTTCCAAACAACCACTAACAGTGTGGCTTGTAGTCCGATGCAAAGTTGTAGCCTGAAGTGTTATTTTTATTAGGAGAACATCCCATATCCACGTTCCCGGGGACTATGAAGTTCATTTGACCTCATCTGCAGTGCATGGAGAGATGGCTTTATTACCCCAAGCTGCAAGAAGCCTGGAGGTTTTCTGCCTCCGTATGCAGAATTGCTCCCCAGTTTGTGGTCACAGAGGCTTGGATGAAAACTACTTCTGCTATTACACCAAATACTCCTAATTGGACCAGGGTTCTGTGCATATTATGGTTTGAAATGGAAGTGAAAGGTTCAAATCGCTCATATTGCTGAGACGAAATGGAATCTTTCAACATGTAAAACCAGTTCTGGTGGTTAAGAGGGTTGCTCCCACTGTTTAATGTGAGACGGTGATACTTAGGCTCATATGTGGGTGGAGTAAGATATTATTTAATTTAGCTGAATTAGAGCTTGTACATTTCTGCATCAATACTAAAATACCCCAAAAATATTTGCGTATCAATTACTCATTGCATTTAGGAATGAGAGGCATGTAGTTAGTTCCTTTGTGGAGGAAAATAGCCACAGTTTGCTTGGATTCACAGCAGTTTACTTGCTGCTGATGACCTCATGCAAAGTCATGAAAACTAAAGTACCAAGAAGTCTAGAGAAACTCTAAAAATGTATGCTCAGCAAAAACTGCCTCTTTTCCAATAATCAGTAAAAAAACTGTTGTTCGAACATACAGATCAAAGAAGAAAAATTATAAGCTGCAAGAGGAATTTGAGAATGTTTTGTGGATGTTTTGAAATATTTTGACACATTTTTGCCTTTGGCCTCACCCCTAAGGTCCTGACACACCAGGATGATGGTGAATTTTTTGCCAAGAGACAGGCGACCGATAGTTGGCCTTTGGGTTGGTTGGTGTGTCAGGGCCTTAAGGGACAGTATAATGACCTCTAACACCCAGAGGGACACTGGTTCATAACCAATGCTTCTTCACATTTAAAAAAGAGCCAGATTAGGGGGTTATAGCATCTGATCAGGATGTCGGGGTTGGACTTGAAAAACAGTGCGTAGTTTCTTTTTAGCATTTCAAATCGCACTTTTAGTCACTATGGCCACTACTACGATCAGAAACTTTGTGCCAAAATATGAACAATAACGTCGCTGTCAACGGGCTTATCTGCTAATGTTAGCTACCGACTGTTACCTTGAAACCATCCAGCAAATAGACGGTACCGTAGCGTGCCGTTACCACACAGTTTAACAACAAAACAAAACGCTGAGTGAACATTACTAACTATGTTTTTCATGTTGGTTTGGAGCGGTATTCACCCCCACTAATCAAGAAAGCCAACCACTTATCATTTTTTATAGCAGTTAATAGTTTACATTCATTATTATGATAACATTTTTTGGGGGGTTAAACTGGCCACTTTTGGTTATTGTTAACCCCCCCCCCCCATCCTCCAAATGATACATTTGCGTGTACCTGTGGACCAACTCAACTCTGACAGATCGGGGAGGGGGATTGATAGTGGTCATGTAATATTGATTTATTTATAATTTATTATTATTATTATTGTGAAATTAGTGTTCATAAACGAGTAATGTATGATCTTTCAACAATTTCAAGTGAATAATATAACAATTTATGGAAAATATTGTTAAAGCTTGTGTCATGTGGTGCCACCACCCCACTGGTTGTGAATGGTTGGTCCCAGTGATTCTGGTCCAAATAAAAAATTTTTGAAAAACTTACTTTAGGGGCACGAGGACACTTAAAATAATGTGACAAGTGCAGCTGAAATAACAAGAGAACTGTCTTTCTCTTATGTGATTATACGAGTGCCTCTTGAAAAACAGTAATTTAAAGAAGTGCTTTGTTGTGCCATGAAGTCACATCTGTTGGTGCCATTGTTTCAACTCTCACTGCATGACCGATGCCCGTGGGACACAGTGTGTCAGGTTAGGCTCAAAAGTAATGAACTCAAGTATTTCTTCATCTCTTCAAGTCAGGTCTGAGCTCCCATTATACATCTGCAGACATAGCACTAACAGCCAAGTTGCCTGCCGGTTCCCAAACAGTTTGACAGCCATTTTGCAAGCCCCGAGGACATGCAAAGTGCTTTAAACCTATATAAAGCCTCCACTGCACTCACAAACATGCAAGTTCAATCCTGTTCCAGGGGAAATGCCTTTAGTTTGATACTTTGGTTGGGAAAGTTAAGGCTTTGCAATTTCTGATTTAGCTTTTGATATTTGTTAAGCTCAGTGGAAACTTTGCAAGAGGAACGGTTGGGATGTCATGAAAAAACAGTACTTGTATTTCTCTGTGGGCAGGGAAAATCCACATTGAATTTCATGGAAATGCAGCCAGTAGTTTCCAAGATACCTTATCATAGATGAACGAGGGTCAGAGGGTCATCTAAATCAATGGGAATCCTACTCTCATGATCAGAGATCACTATGTGTTGGGCCTGCTGAATGATTGTAATGTGTTATCAATCACTAGCAGGAAAATAATGTGCATTGCAATATAATTGTTAAAGTGTTCATTGTTATGATTATCACATAGCAAAGCAGCACTGTGAGGCTGCACTAAGCATTATGCTCCAAGCACCACGTTGCCTAAGATGCTTACAGTGACCATGCTAACATGCCGATAGTAATATTGACACAGTTCACCATCTCAGTTTAGCATGCTAACATTTGCTAATTAGCACTGAAACTGAAAGTGCAGCTGAGGCTGATGGGAATGTCAGATGTTTAGCAGGGGATGGCGAATATCTGTAACAAATTTCACAGCAATCCAACCAGAAACCAAAAATGTCAACCTCATAGTGGTGCTGGAGGTAAAGTCAGGGAATCACCAAAGCCATAATGCTGGGAACACACTGCCGTCAAAACACCAGGAAGCGTAGATTCGTGCCCAATCGCGCACCTGGCTGTTTATACCAGCAGTGCATTTCTCTGCACCGGTCACAAAGCCGAAATATAGATTTCACTGCGCTTCGCGGCTCTTCACGGCGCTTCTGCGTGCGGTGTGTTTCTGGCGTTAGGCTCCATCCTCTGGGCATGACTGTTTGTAAAAAACCTTAGGGCTATCATTCAGATCATTGAGGTATTTCAGTCTGGACCAAAATGGTAGACCGACCGATATTTGCTCGGCATATCCAACTTGGAACTTTCCATTGGAGAACTTTTAGGAAGGAGCGAAAATACTGGTTAGCTGATTGGATAAACCATCTGTCTATCACCACCTATGTTGGTGATAGACGGGCCAAATCAACCAATCAGATCAAACTGTTGCCGAAACCAGTCGGGAGAAGAGCAAAAACATTTTTTCCTCCGAGAAAAGCGTCCAGTGCTGTTTTTTGCTCTTCTTTCAATGAAGGAATACTTTCTAATTTGCGATAGCTACGCTCATCTCATCCGTGGAAGCTGCCATGTTGTTTAGACGCTTCTCGTTGCGTCACACCTAAACCCGCCACAAAACCACCTTTTTTCTTTGCATTTCTCTCAGAAGAGAACATCTTTAGAAAGTGAAGCATCAGATTCTGTCTCAGATTTTAAATAAAATGCATAGTAAAACAAGGATAGGGAAGATTTGGGTGAAGCAGAGGAGGGTCATGCAGCAGATTGGTGTCGATAGGCTGAGACTCATGTCAATCAAACAAATATGTCACGATCGCCTTCCTCAAAGACAGGCCAACTGCTCATTCTCTACTCATTCTCTTTGACATTAACACTTTAAAATACACAATATTTGATATATAAGACTTATTGAATGACATGAGAAGTGTCACCATATGCTAAGATGCATGGTCCTTGTAAAGTTGTCTGATGGCTGCTCACAGTGGGTGTCTCACATCTCACTGAAGAGTTGGACGAGCTCCTGAGAGGTAGTCATACTTTCCCCAGTCTGGTGCATCTCGTTTCTCTTTCAGCCACTAAGATCCTCTGACTAGCCATGATCTAATGGGAACGCCATCCAGAGGCCAACCGCTGCTTGAAAAAAACCAAACCCTGATGACTATTGAGAATGAGACATGAGAAGAAATTTTTTATAGTCGTGATAGTATCTTTTTTCTGTTAAAATATGTTTTTAATTGACATTCATTTCTATCATTCAATGTAATTTATTAGGAAAGCATCGGGGTTTCTACACATGGCAAAAAGTCTGAGCCGCCCCATCTGTTGAGGCAGAGAGCTAGTCATGATTTAATTTATATAACTGATTAACAGGAACTATTGCAGTAATCTGATTTAAAACACTTTGAGAGCTCAAACTGATTTAAACGTTGAGTGCAATGATGACGTGTACAATCTGAGTAGTGCACAGAGCCCAAAGTAGCATTGCTAAAACGTTTAGTGTCCTCACACTCTCAAGCATCTCTGCCAGTGATCGTGTGTAGACAATCAACATTTTTTGTATTTTGTCTTCTTTTCATTCACTGTGCAAAATTAAAAGAAACTTTCACAATACACGCTGTAATTATTTTGTATCAAAACCAATGCCTGCAACATTGAAATGTGTAACGTGACGTTCCTGTCCGCCATTTTCCCCCTTCTTGTGCCTCTCAGCTCCTCTGTCTGGAAAGTAAACAAATGTCTGAGTCCGGCACTCAAAGGCAGGACTTCCATCCCCCTCAAAGATAGCTGGCCAATGACTCATGCTCAGTGGCCTCAGCCCTCCTCACATTTTCCACAAGGTGCAAATCATTTCCCCACAACCATGTAAACCCAAATGTACATGTGGTCAGACATTAGGCCACTCCGAAAACCTTTATACCACTTATTTGCTCTGGTTGTTCCCGTTCTCTGACTGTTTCTGCTCATTTAAAGAAGCAAAGCACTGAAGAGCTGAAGCTATCCGGCACCAGTGCAACCTCCCATCCTGAAACTAGCGTTTGAAGGATAGGAAAGTATTTCATTAAATATGTAGGCACACAAATGATTGGGGTTGTAATATTTTCAAAAATTCTTAGATCATGATAGATGTATGTGTAATTATTGTGTCTAACCATTTCAGGCCTTAATGACAGTCTCTAAGCTACTGCCACCACTTAAGTTCAGAGATAGATAGATAGATAGATAGATAGATAGATAGATAGATAGCATTTATTAATCTCAAACTGGGAAATTACAGTAGCAAGGTACAGGGACATACACACACACACACACACACACAGAAAATAAAAGAAATACACTAGAAATAATAAATAAGATAAAAAATAAGATAAAACCAAAAAAGATAACAAAAGATAAAAATGCTATATAAAATATATTTAAAAATGTACATCTATATACAAGTGTAGAATAAAAATGTACAACCTACATACAAAGTATATATAACAAAATAATATACAGTATATAATATTAAATATGAAGTAAACAGTGAGCATGCAGCATAATAGTGCAATACTGTAATGTGTGAGGTAATGAGAGAGTTATCTCACACAAAGCTATGAATTGTTGTACAGTTTTATAGATGGTGACAGGAATAATCTTTTGTAGCGAAGGATGTAGCGTTGATTTTGTCAACCTCAAAAAAACTACTCCCCATCCATGTTGCAGATAGAAGGCAGGTTTCTTCATTATCTCTCAATGTTACGTCATAAATATGTGTTTGCAATAATGATCTACAGCACATGACTTATGTGTTATACAAGCAGATCCTGACACACGCTGGGAAATGGATGGCTTTTAAAAATACTCTCCACTGAAGTGCATTTATTTTTTGCCATAAATGAGATGCTCTGCTCACTTCCCATGTTAGTCCTCCCACATTACTGAGGAAATCCCTTCCCCAGAACTGCACGCCATCCGCCTGGAGGAGCTTGTTTGAGACTGTGACTGATGACTGTTGTGTTATGGCTTCGTTTTCTCATTTGTCACTCGGCATTCCTATTGGTTGCTCATTTTGTTGGGACTTGTTCAGATAGCTTCTAGACAATCTATTCAAGAGCATTCATCACCATTACAAAGTCAAACCCACTGTTGTCAGGAGAAGTAAGCGAAGGGGCAGTGAAAATAGAGGTTAAATGGACACAGATAATTGGCTTGAGCCAACAGAGACGTCCACACCCTTAAAGGGGCCCTGTGAAGGTTTTTTTGTGAGCTGTCAAAAGTTATGTTTATGTTCAGTGTTACTCACCAAAACTCATTGTGTGTATCTTTGGAGTCTAGCAGATGTGTTAAAAGCATTTTCTTCCTCATAAAACATTTGCAAAGCTGATTTTTTAAACATTTTGAAAACTGTATTGTTTACCGAAATGCACAAGACAAACAAAACTGGCACCCACTGATATGAAAAGTGCTTCAGAGCACTACCAGTGGTAAAAAACTACACAGGGTAACTTTAAAAAACATTATATTATCAAGAGACTGTTTTGTTGGGTAATGTGGAAGGGGTCCCTTGTTGAAGATGACCACAAACATTTATTATCCAATTCTGCTGTCACTCCCAGCTCTACCTAACTTCTTTCACGCAATGCTTTTCTTATTCAGCTCTCGAGAACCTTGTTTCCAGCTGCAAAAGACAGATGTTTCTAGTACAAAAGCACTGATAAACCCACTGTACGCTACATGCCAAATACCGAAATGGTAGTCAAAGAGAGCCACTAGCTGGGTAACAGGAGTATCTAGCAAGCTAACATAATTTCTTAGGAGTGGGTGGAGACCATAGACTGTATAAAATATGGACGTAGTCTTTTTGATGTCACCCATATGTTTCTGAAGAGCCAAAATGAAGCTCGAAGTGGGCGGCTACCGGTGGCTCTGGCCATCACCATCTTGGCAGTGCCTGACGCCGCCTAATCCAAAAATGGCCAAGGACGTGGAGTGTGGATGGAGCTGAGACGGGCTGAATAAAGCCTACAGTCTATGCTCATCTCCTGTGACGGCAGCCTACCGGTCACAAAAGCAACCACCCCCTTCATTATGTATAACTTTAAGCCTGGGCAGAAGGACAATTTAACATAGGGGTCAAAGGGGATTGACTCGCTTCTGGAGCCAGCCTCAAGCAGCCATTCAAAGAAATGCAGGTTTTTGCTACTTCTGTGTTGGCTTCATTTCCCCCTTTCTGGTCTATATATCTCAGTTGTATTTAGCTGCTACAGAGCTCCGGGACAGTTGTTTATAGGTGACTGTGAGCCTGCTACAGGCACCGCCAGATGACGGTCCTTTCAGGGGCCGTGGATGGTAGAGGAACGAATGACTATTTCCTGGGTGAAGGTACCACGTAGTGAAATTTCATTTTGAGATTATTTTCCATTGAATATTGAAGTCCATATTTAAAGGTCCCATGGCATGAAAATGTCACTTTATGAGGTTTTTTAACATTAATATGCTTCCCCCAGCCTGCCTATGGTCCCCCAGTGGATAGAAATGGTGATAGGTGTAAACCGAGCCCTGGGTATCCTGCTCTGCCTTTGAGAAAATGAAAGCTCAGATGGGCCGATCTGGAATCTTCTCCTTATGAGGTCATAAGGAGCAAGGTTACCTCCCCTTTCTCTGCTTTGCCCACCCAGAGAATTTGGCCCACCCATGAGAGAGAGACATCATGGCTTTCAAACGAGCAAAGTGGCAGTTGGTCAAGGCCACACCCCCACCCTCCACCTTGCCCCACCCCTCTCTCCTCCTCAATAGCTACAGACACAGAAATGGCACATCCTAAGGAAAGCTCATTGTGGGACTGGCTCTAGTGGCTGTAATTCTACACAAAGGCTGAATTTAGGGAAAGAGACTTCAGATACAGTATTAGGGGACCACTAAGGCCTATATAAAAGAGACTTCAGATACAGTATTAGGGGACCACTAAGGCCTATATAAAAGAGACTTCAGATACAGTATTAGGGGACCACTAAGGTCTATATAAAAGAGACTTCAGATACAGTATTAGGGGACCACTAAGGCCTATATAAAAGAGACCTCAGATACAGTATTAGGGGACCACTAAGGTCTATATAAAAGCATCCAAAGAGCACCATGTCATGGGACCTTTAAGTGTTTTGGCATGCCTGGCCAAGTGGCACTATATCCATGGTATTGAAAGGGGGATTTAATTCTTGCATGTTTTGTTCTGCTTTTTCACAGATCGCATCCTAATGATGCCAATTTAATGCCAATGTTGCTTTGGGTAAATGGACAACTGTTTGCCAACACGTTTGCAGGGTTCAGTACTGTATTACCTGACAGAGTAAAGTTTAGACATAGTAATTCTTCAGGATACTGTGCCCTTGTGTCAAGAGTACAGCAGGAACACTGAGGAAACAATTCATTTCTCTTTGGGGTAAAGAAAGTCAACCCAGGGTTCACTGCAGCATGCGGTGTTCAGATGTGGGCACCGAGGAGGGCCCCTGCCATACGTTACGAGGTTTCCTTCACTCATGCCGGAAATGTGCTTCATGCTAAAAACAACAGTCCCCCTGCAGTCCAGATGAGTTTTGAATTACATGCTCAAAGAAGCTAATTTGGTGAGAGCACGGTTTCATCCTCACTTACAGTGAGAAAACAAGAACTTAAGACCAATAACAAGGCAATGTTCATTTTCCAAAGTGTTTCTAAATGAAAGCAGTAATACAGCTTTTGTCATTCAATATTCATTGAGCCCTAGAGGCCCATGGATCCCATTTGACAATAGAGGATAAGTACCATGAATCAGAAGGACAGATCTGTCCTAATCTTTACCAAACAGATGTTGTATCATTTCTGCTGACAGGCACATGGCTGTTGTTTCACCAGAACAGCTTTACAACACATCATGTAGTATGGAGGTGGAAAAATGTCTTGATATTGTGAATATTGTTTGTGTTGGACATTGTGTACCTTCGACATGAGTTTTGTTCTGTTAAGAAAATGAGATTTTCCTGTTACTGGACTCAAAACTCTTCTAAGTTTGGGAGAGGGGGAATAGGGTGGGGGGGTTGAGGCAAAATGACTTTAGCAGATGAGCCAAGACCATAAAACTACATGTTAGGAAAGAGGGGAAAGTCATCACAGGCTTGGCAGTCAGAGACTTAGCCTTAGGTTGGAGTGGAGGGAGGACTGTTGAAGTACAAGTAAGAGATAGTACAGGGGAGGTTTTTCCACTGTAGGAAGTCCGCTCACAACTTACATTGCCTGGGAGAATTCTGTCAAGGCTTTCTGCCTGTCTCTGCCTGTCCGACCAGCTCTTTTAGGAGTTTCACTTTCAGTGCAACAAAGCAAAGGTTTTGTGTGACTTTATCATCTGGATCACATTTAACAATACAAAACTCAAGGCAAATATACACACATGTATCCACAACACTATATATCCTCAGTGAGATCTTTGACAAACTGAGATCATGCTTTCATCTCATCTCGCCAAAACTACTCCAGTTGTTTAATCTTGCATTAGCTGCTTACAACTGGCCCAAAACACAACAGCCATTCCTTAACAAATACCAAAGACAGACATATTACCAACTAAATTCGGAATTGATTTTATAAAATTCCTAATCACATTCATAGTGGTTAATGGCATAGCTCCAACCTACATTTTGGACTCCTTGCACTCTGGAATGTACCCATTGGTCTGCCGATAAGTTTCTTCTTTAACTCCCCAACATTTAAAGGATAATCATGCATTTGTGGTCAGGACGTACAAACTGGAACAGCCTCAATCTGTAAGAATACCCAATTTGATTATTGTGAGGACATTTTGTGTCTTCATTAGACAGCCAACATTAGAGAGATGACAGGAAATAAGAGGGGCAGAGATGGGTTGTGTCTAGATGGTAACCCTAGATTTACGAAAAGTCACGGAAACTCTTGTAAGACCTGCTGCCCGACAACCTTTCCTAACCTTAACCATTCAAGGTCAATGCTAACCTCAACCATCTCGCGAGACTTTCGCAAATCTTGGGTAACCATCTAGACACAGCCGCAGAGATGGGGAATGACATGCAACAAAGGCCTTAAGGGTTATTGTCACAGAGCAGAATACCATGGAATTCGTCCATAATGTACAATAGCATTGAATGTAGAAACACCTTGGCATTGAAAGTAATCAGGTGTCTTGCAAAATTGTCCAATATTGTACCAATTATTCTTATTGATGCTCTTTTATTCTCTAGTTCATCTTTTTATAATGGTCTCGGAAGGAGTTTTGAGAGGACGACATCATTATTATGACCATTATAGTTCAGCCGTCAAATATTTACAAAAATGTACAGTACAAAAGCTACAGAGTTTTATTTATTTTTATCTCTGTGTGATCGTTTGACAGCACCATATACTCTAAATGGAACATGGGGGTCTGCATTTTACAATGGACTCCATGTGCATTCCATTTGCTCCAGCGTTCTTCCTGTCCAATAGTTTAGTTTACAAGAAAGAAACAGAAGTAAAAGGAATTCTGTCTTGTGGATTCAACTGGGATCTTTGAAAACCCTAAGTGAAGGTTATGTGCGTTTTTGGTTATGGAAGGCTACTTTGTCCTAGGAATAGTGAGCTTGCTGATGGTGTGTGAGCTCTGGCTGCAGAGTCTGTTTATCGCAATATTTTGGCAGGCGTAACCTTGGAGACCTTGATAATTATTTCCATTCTCTGTTTCAGTCCAAAGCTAAGGTTATTTGGGATTGTATCAAAGAAGAAACCCCTGTCTGTCAATACCATCAGAGCCATGTTAACCTAGGAAATCTTTTATTAAAAACTGCCTGTATCCAGCATCACGGTAACAGACATTTTCTGTAACCGCTGCAGTCATTGATTTCAGCTACAGAGACATTTTAACATCACATTAGAGGAGGAGAATGTGGGAAGTATGTTGTAAGCACAGTTATAGAACAAAAGGAATGGCCAACAGGAGGAGTTGAATTATCTGGGAGGAGATGGAGGAGTGAAATGGAGGATGATGCCAGTTATACCATTGCAGTTTTTGCTTGCTACTTCCTTCTACAGCAGCTTTATAAAAAATGGGATCACCAGCAATTTCTATGCAATAGCTTGCGTGGGCTCTTGTTGCCAGTGTCCCTTAAAACATAGTATTATGTAGTAACATTGCAAAGTCCTCTATCGATCTAGGGTGCGATTTGGGAAAAAAGCTTTTTTGATCATGCAACACAAAACAAAACATGCAAGAATTAAATCCCCCTTTCAATACCATGGATATAGTGCCACTCGGCCAGGCATGCCAAAACAATTTAAATATGCACTTCAATATTCAATATAAAAAATATTTTCAAAATGAAATACCAACATAAAACACAGCGCTTTCATTCCATCTATCTATCTATCTATCTATCTATCTATCTATCTATCTATCTATCTATCTATCTATCTATCTATCTATCTATCTATCTATCTATCTATCTATCTATCCATCCATCCATCCATCCATCCATCCATCCATCCATCCATCCATCCATCCGGGTATCGTTTGGATTTTTACGATTCTGATGCTGAAACGGTACTTTTAAAACGATTCCGATTCCTAACCGATTCTTGAAAAACTGAAAAATGACATGAATACAATGAAATACAGCCACACTTCCGACCGCTTTGCTTTAGGCATTTTAAATACACTAAAAGCTAGCTAGCTAATGATAGACTAGCAGAGCAAGTGTAATGTGTTTACCAGCGATTACGTGCAATGAAATATGCTTTTACGTCCTTTTATGGTGAGCCCAGAGGGAAAATATGGCATTTTAAAAGTAGCCTACATTTACGATGGCTAGCTAACGGTAGACTACAGAGAAAGTGTGATATTTTTATGTCCGTTTTGGAGCGACAGAGGGAAAATATTTCAGTCGAAACATTAAGTGGAACCGAAATGAGGAACCGAAATTTGTGTTCTAATCCAGTCTGATTCCTACCAGTTACGTAGGAATCGGTTCCATAGTGGAACTGGGTTTCGGTACCCAACCCTATCTATCTATCTATCTATCTATCTATCTATCTATCTATCTATCTATCTATCTATCTATCTATCTATCGTTAAAAGACCTTCTACCTGTTAATCCTGTAGCTAACTCTAACATAAAGTCTCTTGAATCTTGGTAGCTAGTGTTATTATTCCTCAAACAATTTGCTAACAGTTAAGCATTTCTTTTACTGAGCCTAGCTAATGTTACTGTAACTGCTACTTTGCTGTACTGTAACAAGCATTTGTAATCTTTTACGGCAGGAAGCAGGGCAGGATAATTATCTCCAACCTCCCGGAAATCTGAATCAAAAAAATTCCTTCTCTCTTTTGAATTACTGTTAGTGATGACAGCATAATGTTTGGGATTGTGCCTTTATGTAAAAGGAAACCAGGAGTTGTAGATTGATCTGCTGCCTATCAGATGGGGATCAACCAAGACGTAGATGCACATTGTGCATGCAAAACCTTTGCATTATGAACATCATTTTATTGATTTTCATTTTGCCTGTTGTGTTAGCAGTAACAGTGCTTAACAAATAGCCAGGTGCACTGGCTCCGAATGCTGCTATGCTGTTTACTTTCCAACCAATCGTTTTTTTTGCGATCAGACCAGCAGGGGACAAAACACAAATTGATTCCCAGAGAAGCTTCCCTCCACTCGGCAACATTCCCTATAATGACAACATATCTGGCGGCAGGCGACAACTGGCAGAATTTGCAGTTTGTTTGTGAGGTTTCCTTTTTTTCTGATCAATGTTTCCTCAGAAAATGCAACGGATGCTTCTTGTTCTTGTTGGCTGACCTGTTTGTGTTGTGGGCAGGGCCAACGACAAAACAGCTGTCTTTCTCATTAGCTCTGCTCTAGTCTCTTGAAACCCCCCCACACACACCACCTTTCCACACACACACACACACACACACACACACACACACACACACACACACACACACACACACACACACACACACACACACACACACACAGCATTCCTTTCTTTCTCAAAGACCAAGAAAAAAGCCAATCACCCGATGCCTTTAGCACCTTGTGAACATGGCACACAGCTGTTTCCTGTCATACGCTTGAGCGTTAGTTGTGCGCGGTAAAGCTCGGGCGAAAAACCTTGGTGTCATTTTAATGAGTCGAATATTAATAACATTTATTTGAAATGAATTTGCAAATACATTTAAATGTGTGTTTATGTTTGTCGAACTTACAGCTTAGAAAAATGTGTAAACAGTTACTATATACTATTACATCTCTAAATGGAGATTTTCCAATTGTTCAAAATACAATAAGCGTAAACTGATGGTAATATCAGGTATGTAAGGAGAACATATTGTTCTCAAAAATGATTCGCCACAACTGAATGAAACGAAACAGTGAAAAAAATGAAAGAAATGTTCTTTAGAGAGTCCCTCCTCTGGTCTTTTTTTCCCCCCTCTTACGTCTATTTTTCCAAAAAAGTGAATCTGTGGCTTCTTTACGAGCCATTTCAGTGACTTAGAGAACTAAACTACAAGAGATTCCTTCATGTCTTTTGGGAGAAAAAAGGAATGGCTCTTCATTTCAAGCTGTCTCACTTGACAGAGGTGGGGTCAAATTAAGAGTTGAATCCATAAACTTTATATGTCTGGGTCTTAATCCTGCACCATATTGGATATTGGATTACATGACAACAATGACAGAACAATGGTATAGTTAGGGTCCAGATTGAGAATTTTAGACATAGCCTTATTGGTATTTCACACTGACACAATATGCATCACACTAATCTGACAGAGCTAATATTGCTCTTAGTTATTTAAAACATTGGACTCTAATCAGATTTCAAACTGGTATTAGCACTGTGGGTGGATTCCATGTTCTCGCCATAAGTCAAGAGGTGTTGACCTCAGACCTGTCTCTAAATTTACACTCTGGATTCCCTATCATGACCACCTACATTCATGGCCACCCACACAGACTGTCTCACACACACACACACACACACACACACACACACACACACACACACACACACACACACACACACACACACACACACACACAGTTTCAGTTTGCTTTTTATCTCTCTTTCTGCACTTTTGACTAAGAACAGGGCAACTAAAGAGATGCCACTGATTTTATAAGCAAACAAATCGACATATGCTACAATTCCTGGACTACAATTTCTCCTCAGAAAACAGCAGTTATAAACTCTATTATTATATTTAATTGCCCAGTAAAAAAAAAAAAGGACTGAGCTAATACTGTGTGTCTTGTTTGGTGCCCCAGAGACAGCAATAAAACAGCAGTTTTATGATCGCGCTTAGCAACCACTTCTGAAGACAAAAAAAAATCAGTGACACCTCCAAACAAACCAAAGTCATTTTTCCTTATCTGTTCCCTTGCATCTTTTACTGTGAACTGGAGTTAAAGACTAGTACATTGTGAGATATCTAGACAGACAGAAAGAAAGACTGGAAAGTATGAGAACTTGTGAACATGGGTGTAGTTCTCCCACAGCCACAAAAGCCTGTGAGAGGATGGCTATGGGAGAGGGCTGACAAAAGGGGGAGGAAAATTAGGCTGGCCAGCATTCTTCTCATTTAAAGCTGTAACTACACAAAAAAAAGCACTCACGCAGTCTGGGCTGGGTCTGCTTACTGCTTACAAGGAGAGCTACTCTTGTATTCATGGTGGCGCAGTGATAACCTGAGCATTTTTTTTTTTTTTTGTTGCCTTTTCATCCTTTTCCCCCCTTGCTTTACGCACAAGGACGGCTCATGTCTTTTCTATAGACATGATGAGCTCTGTGCATTTAAGGACTTTCTTTTTTCTGGTAGTCTCCGTAGCTCAGGTTTTGATTGTTACATGTCAAGACGGGAACAGTGGTAAGTGAAGCCCTCTGCTGTTTATTTTAACGCCTAATTGCTGTATAATGTGTGAAGGTTTCTAATGGTTGCCCTTTGAATTAACGGAACATTAGCTTGGACTTCTTGTTTGTGCTTGTACAAGCAGTTGGGTTAAGTTGCACAAATTCCTTTTTTTCACCGAGTGGTTTTAGGCAACAGAAACTCCTTTAAGTGTGCACTAAATTAAGGGAGAAGTCACTTTTGATAAAACAAACCGATTTGTTAATTTCCTCCTTCCTGCGTTGGATTTCTTTTGTGCCAGAGTGAAGTCTCCTCGTACATGACAACTCAATTTGCTCAATTGCCTTGTTAGGAATTGCCTTTTTTTCCAATTTGGATAGCAGCTGATAATGTAATGACTGCATGGAACATGTAAGTTAGATCTGTGGCAGGGATGACACAACCTTACGTGGTTATTGAAGACTAGCTTAGAGAAGATTTAAAAAGAGATGAGAGTAGCTCTATTGTGGATTATCTGCAATTCAAACAAGCCATGTAAGTCAGGAAACAGACCTGGTGGACATCTGTCAGTGATTGCAAGTGATGTCACCCTCAGGCACTGGAAATGTGCAGAGGAGGGGAAATGAACACCTTTTGCGGTTTCTGCAATACTTCACCACTTTGGAACATTCATTAAAGTGTTACCACAACCCCCCCTCCCCCCTCTTCGGACTACACTGTACATCTGCAAAAAGAATTTCAGCACCGGAGCTCACGCGCCTCTGAGGCAACGCAGCCTGCATGTTAATTCAGGCCAGATGTGAGGAGACATGAGAAGGAGAGATGCTGTTGGATTCTCACTCGGTGTACTGCTGATGTCTTTAGCTGGCAACGCCAAGAGCTAGAACACCTGAATGTTCTTGTTTTACTTCAACCGTGCTTCCCCCTCTTTTTTTTTTCCTTTTTCTTTTTCCAACTGGAGCGTTTGATGCCTTGTGTCGTCACATGAGCTTGTGTTGTTTCTATACGTATGATGTCATGGGCCGCACTGAGCACTGGAAAGTTCATTTAATGGGCCCCTGATGGAGTGTGGAGCTAAGCAGTGCAGCACACACAGTACTGTTTTTTTTTTTTTTTAA
The DNA here is from genome assembly GCF_010015445.1 of Perca fluviatilis. Lineage (NCBI taxonomy): Eukaryota > Metazoa > Chordata > Actinopteri > Perciformes > Percidae > Perca > Perca fluviatilis. The sequence goes on from NC_053123.1 coordinate 6,149,940, forward strand.
AAGCTGTCATTCCCTCTAGATACTTTAACCAGTTTTTTCATTATATCATTATGTAAAATGAGGTGGCTTAACTCTTTAGGATCGGTTTCACATAATGCAGACACAGTCGTGCGGTAGTGGGGCACCAGATGGAACGCTACCCTGTAGTCAATGCAGGTTAGGCCCCAAAACTTGTCTCACACTGTTCGTGTTGCACTTTAACTTAAACGTTTAGGCTTAAAGAAGTTATTTAGCTCTAATACTAATGCTGGCATTTGACAAATAGGGCATTCTCACTGAATTATATACGGACATTAATCAAGCTATTAAAAGGAAACTTTACCGGACGGTGAAGGGATAGAACTGTCCCAAGCTCTATAGCTTTCTGCTGTTCTGACCTGGGAAACATGTTTTCTTGTTGTATTTTTAATGCATGTTTGCGTTATGTAGTTTTAAAGTTCTAAGTGGCTCTGTTCTAATCAGATTCTCCATCCTGTCTGCATCCATATTTGTCCATGTGGAACAGCACAGTGCTGTTGCAGGCTTCTTTCCATGGAATAGCGGCGGATGAGGAGATTTCATTTCGACCAAATAAAAACAGTGGAAAGTTCATGGTTTCTGTAGACTAAGGGAAAATGTGGTTCACCAGCGCTTTGAGACAATGTGCATGTGTGTGTGTGTGTGTGTGTGTGTGTGTGAGGGGGCTTTCATGGCTTGTTCCACACAATGACCAGTTAGTATGGACTGGTTTTTAATGTGCAGAATCTTTTTTGCGTTTTACAGTCCACATTTTTAACTATTTCTTTGGCTAGTATGCTTAGTTTGAATAGAAAATATAACCACCAATAAAGGGCTGTGAGAACAGCATGAAACACACTCAACAATTCAACAAAGACCCTCACAAATATCATGGTAATATCACGTTAAACCTGGTATGGCTAAACGGATGTACATTGCTGGGATAAAGCCTGACATGTCCCTTCTTTCTCACTACTTCCGCTATCTGAGTTTAGCGCCGCCCACAGCGGTTGTGATTGGCTTAAAGAAATACAAACAAGCCAGAGCGTTTTTTTTGCTCCATCCCAGAATAGTAGCCAGACCACTCCAGCACTGACACAGCGGTATGGAGATAGGCCTGTACAATGCAAGACTATATTGTCTTTGGGTCAAATTTGACCCATTTTCAAAGTTTCTATAGCAGAAATTTGGGTTTCTTTCAACCTAATTGCCCAAAAGTAACACAGATGGTTCCTCGAAATGCTCTTCACAAGTCAAATTAAGGATAAGTTCACTAATTTTATTGACTTTTAGGTGTTTAACTTATTTTATAGCATTATTCTGACTTAACTTTGACAGTCTGTCATTATCCACAAACATCCTCTGATCTTAAATATTGGTGAAAATAATTCATACGTTCTGCTGTTTTACTCAAAAATGATATATAATTTCATATAGGCTAAATGATCTTTATTGACCATAAATTCCAAAAACAATGGTGTAAAAATAGTGGTAATAAGTTGTTGTTAGTGTATAATGGTGGTAGTGGAAAACAATCGCAGAAAATAATGCTACAAAAATATTAAACATCGAGTTAAACATCGAAAAGAGACAAACAGTTTTTCTAAAGCTGCAAAATATGTAACAAAAAACGTCAAAAGTGTTCATTTTCAATTTTGACCCAGAAGGACAACGCAAGGGTTAAACCTAAAGCACTCACCCAACCCTGTCTCTTAAAAAGTGACGTTCCCATACAAGGGAAGATATTTTCCAACGAACATTTTAAACACGTGCTTAACGTTGCTGAAACAAATGTACTTGGTTAGGTTTAGGCAACCAAACTATTTGGTCAGATTTAGAAAACAATATTTAGGTTTAATATTGGAGGTTAAAAAAGTTGTCTGTTACCTAATTTAAGTTACATATGTAAGTTAAGTACGTTACGTACGTACTTGACGTAAAGGCTAAGTGGTTGAAAGTCCTGTTTTAGTTTGACCCATCCATCCATCCATCCACCCTAACCTTCTTCCTACGCAGACTATCGCAGACTTTGATTAGAAAACGTATATGTGATACGTCAAGGACAAACGTAATCCTTCATTTCCCTTAAAGCAACACCAAAGATTCTCAAAATAATGTTTCCATTTTTCATCAACTCGTAACAGGGTGAACGGTGCTTCTGCATTCGCTTTGCGGCCCTCTATCAGCTATAACCGCACTATGCTAGTTTGCCAGATCGGACCGAAGAGGAAAAGTGCTTTGGTGTTGCTTTAAAAAGGTCCAATGTGTGTGAATTTCTCCCATCTAGCATCGAGATCGTATATCGCAATCAACTCTCTCGCACCACGCAGTTCAAAGTACGTATTACAGCTACGGTAGCCTTCACGCTTCAAAAAGATGGTCTCTTACTCTTTTCAATCTCCTTTTTCTTTTTCTGGGTGAATAGAAGAAGACTCCTGTTCCTGAAATTTGGATTTTGAATACGTGTGGTCCTCCATGTTTCCTTCTTCAAACTTGCCGGGGGCCGGGAAGCTACGATACCCGTTAGCAGCGTTAGCAGCACCTGTGAGTTTATCATGGGACAGCGAAAACGTGAAATGCGGAGCAGTATGTCCTGTATGTCCCTTACTGGCTAACGTATTTCAAGATGGAGCATGAATATGGAGCGTCTACCCCAGTTCATGCGAACGCAAATGTAAAATTTCAAGCCAAAAGGAATACTTGGAATTGATGGTGGAGGTAAATATTCATGAAAAAGGACAAGTTTGTGAACGGGAAACACAGATTTTGATAAAGAACAACTAAACACGTTACACACTGGACCTTTAAAACGTAATTGTGAATGCAGTTTAGTTTTAAGGGGAACCTATTGTTATTGAGACAGGGCTGACTCAAACTGCTTAAAAAACGTTGAGCAGCACTGGAATCTTGCAAATGCACATGGCTACAATTACCAATGTCACTCCATGTAATTGGGACCTTTATATGGAAAGATGAAACTTCAAATTGAGTGTGGTTGAATGTTGATGCAAGCAGTCTCATTGTCTCAGTAAACAATCAACACAAGTTTTAAAGTCTATTCTGAAGAATAAAAAGAAGTCCGCAAAAGTCTATGTTGAGGACATGGACGTTATTGTAAAGAGATCTGAGGAACCATATCTTTGGTGGAATTTACAAAATCAAATATGGTTCTTTGAAGATTTAAAAACATGTTGAAAACAAATGTTAAGTTTTCTTTTCAGTCAATACAGTTACACAGCTCAAAATGAAAGTCATATGGCTGGCTGCACATGTGCAGAAAGTTTGCAAAAGAACACAAGTTGGCAAATGAGATCAAGTGGCAGACTTTAAGCTCAAAATTGGAAATGGTGACGCCAGTATAGATTACCAGGATGAAATATACTATAGTACATCCCTCATACATAACCTACAACCTGTAGTGGAAGAAGCAGAAGTGTTCCAATCATATTTGGAGTAAGGTTTAGGGATGTAATCATGGAAAAGGAAACGGCAATAGATCACTGACTCTAACTCTAGCTGACAGAAAGCAGGAGTCTGTGCAAACAGTTTTAGCCTGAGATAGAAATATGTGTATGTTGAACATTGCTCCTCCCACACGCTGACATAGCTGTAAAACATCTTCAAAGATGCCACTTAGCGCCTAACATCAAAGAGCCTAAACACTTTGTGAACCCAGTGGATTGCTTCAGTTTGTAACATTTGTCCCATCATCACCAGGTTATTGATATTCATCAAAGCCAAAAAACGCAAATCAACTCAAAACGTATTTTCCCCCCCTCTCTCTTAGAGAAATACATGAGCAGAAAGCAAAAATCTGGTATTCCAAATCAAAAAAACCTGCATGAGGTCACTTTGTTATCCAAATTGGTTCCAGTTGTTGTTGCCACATCACTGACATCGCAACAAATGGGCTGTTTTCTACCAAAGCTGAAACGTCCAAACATGTGAATCCAACCAGGTCCACAGACGGCCTTGATTAGGAACACATGCTGCATTTCTGAGCTATGACTTGATCACACGCCTCTTTTCTACCACAGTTAAGGGGGTCGCGCTCACCAGATTGGACATTGTCTGGAGTTACACGTTGGAGGAAGTCAACGTTTTAACAGTCGGCTGATATGTAGCGCCTGTAGCGGTGATCCTTGGACGTCTCGGTGGCACAGATGATGGAGCTGATAGATTTTCAATGCAGATTGTCCCTGTGAGGACTGCTCCATGGGAACTACTTATAAACCAAATTATTGCAGTCAGCAAATGGAGGCCTGGGCTGGGGGGGATGACTTCCAGATGTTAAAATAGCTGCTTTGGCAGTATATGGAAAATATAAAAAAAGAAACATCTTAGCCTTTAGATACAGTTGGAAGGGGAGGACGTTAACCGGTTGATGAAAGACATAACTTGTCCATAGGGTTGAGCTTGGATAGATGTGAAAAGTAGTGGCAGTTTCTCCTGTATCGTTACACTGAGCACCTCCGCAGGTTCAAGTTAAAGTAACTATTTGTTTAAAAAGACATGCAATTACAGCTCCCTCTGACAGGCTTCCTGGCCCTTGATTGGCACTTAGTTACCAATGTGCCCTGTCATCCTCTCTGTCTGTCCATGTGGGAGGATGACAGGACAGAACGTAAACACAGAACAGGTTGGGATTCTCAAGTGCTATAATTGTCTTTATTTCATTCTAATTAAGAATGTGCCGGAACTCTTTGCTCATACTAGTCTTCCCTATAGAGCTTGGCCACTACATTTACATGTGATGTGTGGTAATTGAATAAATAAAACAAATTCCAGGTTGATATTTGTGCTGTTCACAGTGTATAGTGTATTCCATCAATGTAGAAAAAAGGTAAAAATTAAAGGTCCCATATCATGCTCATTTTCAGGTTCATACTTGTATTTTTGGGTTTCTACTAGAACATGTTTACATGCTTTAATGTTCAAAAAACTTTATTTTTCTCATACTATCTGTCTGAATAGATCTGTATTTACCGTTTGCCTGAAATGCTCCTTTTTAAATGCCCATCTCTTTAAGCCCCCCTCCCGAAAAAGCCCAGTCTGCTCTGATTGGTCACTGTTTTTGCAGGTATCTGCGCTCTCTGCACCGTCATTGCAGTCGGGGAATGACTGTAACAGCACTGTAACACCACTTTCTACCTATGTATAATAGAGTTGTGACATCACAACCGGATTGAAGTCCTGACGGCTCGTTTAAAGGCACAGTTGATTTAATACAGGCTGGGTGCATTTCTCTGTGGATAGAGCATTTTAAAACTTTCACAGTATTTATGTAGCATCTCTACCTGCTTTATAATAATAAAAACACATGGAAATCTCACTTTTTACAATATGGAGACCTTTAAAGGCACACTCCACAAATTTATGATGATGTTAGGGTTATCTCAGCTTGGGCTTCAGAGTTTATTTTATTTTTAATGAAAAGTCTGTATAACAATCTGGAGGTGTGAGGATTGAAAGAAGTGGGCATATATGAGGCAAGTAGGGTCTGAAGAAAGATGCTACTGTGTTGCATCATGGGAAATGCAGGATTAAGCATTTTTGTAGCTTGACCCATTCTATGGACTAAAAGGATATCTCAGCCACTGCTATTTCAATTTTGAAATAGTCAAATAGTCTTTTTTCTTGAATCTCACTCTTGTGGGTCCCCTGACTTTATGGTGCAATACTAAATTGGTGGAGTACCTCTTTAATTGTTAATGAAAGTATTGTTGATAGAAATATAATAGATGATTGTTTTTTGTCATCTAATTTAGACACATATCTCTCTTTACAATTAAAAAGTAATATTGTCCATCCCCACATGCCAGGAAAACAAACAGAACAGTCATGTTAATGCCTTTGAGAAAGCCTGCTGTTTCTGGTGCACAGCGCACTTTGCCTGTACAGTGAGTGTTGATACAGCTGGTTGTAGTTTTTCTAGAAGATCAGGAGGACGTTTGCCCTTTGGAGCTTATCCTCTGCAGGTTGGCAGGTCTTCGTGTAATACAGCCCTCCCTCTGAACATATCTGGTCACTATTTCAAAGGCTGCTGTAATTGCTTTAAATCTTCCAATTTCAAGAGATGTTAGGTCCCATCTGGGAACCCCTCTCTCTCTGTGTGTGGTGAAGTGCTTTGGGCCAGGTAGTGATTCAGCAGAATCTGATTAAAGTTGCTGCTGAGTGAATATTCCAATTGAGCAAAGGAGAGTGTCATTGTCAGTAATATAAGCAATGATTGAGTCATGCACACATTTCCCCATGTTACAGTTAACCTTTAGACAGACCTTAATATATAGTAGTAGCATACTTGGCCTCAAATTTGATGGCATTTTAATAGCAAGTAACGCCCATATTTCTTTAGATGTAACCTTCCCCTCATAAATTCTTTAAAAAAAATTCTCAGGCACTACTTGTTTAAACGCCACAACATGGTGACAGTCAGCCATAATTGCAGGTTATGGTCCAACCTAAATTCTAAGTTGTAGCAAGGTTGTGTATACTACAACCACAGCGGGTGAGCCAGTGGAGCTGCATGGGTGACAAGGGTTAGCAATCTGGCCTCAGTTATGTTTAGGCTCTTAACAACTTGTTGGACATCTGATTGGCTCGACGGTGAAATGCCTCGAGGTCATTTTCGTCTCCAGGTGGTCTTCTTGTAGTGGAGCTGAAGAAGGGGGAATTACATTACTGCAGTCTGTGAAAAGTAATAATATTAAATTGTACGTTGTCTTACACATGATTCATTTCTAGTTGAGAACCACTGCACTGTTTGGGATTAAAGCTAAAGGCATTGCATCATTATCAGCGAGCTCTGGCATGCTGTATTTCTCAGAACTTTATAAAACAGTGGACTTATTTTTTACTTGATGTATGATGGATGCCTTGACTGAGTTGGACCACATATTTTGGGAATCCCCTGTTCACTGTCAAGATGTGTCTTGTGCTCTCCATATTTCTCTACCAGATCAATGGAATACAGTCTTAAAACAGAGATGATCAATGGCACAATGAATCATTATAATGCATGTGCATGTGAATCTTCCATATTACAAACATAGAAAATCTCCAAGAGGCTCATGTTCAGAAGGAAAAGACATTAGGTTTAGTTAGCTGGAGTCTTTACTATGCAGCACTGCCAGAATTCAGCAGAGGGGATGATGTTTCTTAAAATGACATCTACCATAAAACTCATAGTGTGTGCAGAGCAGATGCATGTATTAGCCGGGAACACAATGAGCTCCGTGAAGCACAAAGACAATCAGAAGTGTTAAAAAGATAGCTTTTCTTTTTCATTGGATCATTGCATCAAAATTGGCATTGCTTGTTCAGATTCATGTAACAGACTCAAAAGCAGGGGCGAAGCCAGAAGTGGTAAACTGCATTACTAATCTTGACACCTTTTTGTTGTTTTTTTTTCTACTATGTTAGAGTAGAGTTCACACAATCAATGTTATAATGATAATTAAAAAATTAATATAATGTTATAAATCTGCTATATATTTGAATCCATCCAATAATAATCTGGGCTGCTCTAACTGTAAATCAAAAATCCCCAAAAGAACATTCACTCAATTATATTTCTAGCTAGTAGTAATAATAATAGTAGCATAGAACAGTTAAAGGTATTTTAAAAACAGCCCGTTTCCACCCAGAAAACGGCCATATGGGTCGATTAAACAAGCAGCTCATAGCGTCACATTACATCACATTTTCTAACCCTAACCCCTACCCCAGTAACCCTAACCCCAATCCCTGTTTTACTAACCCTAACTTAGTTTTTTGTTGCCTCAACTTAACTAATTTAGTTTCCCAACATTTACTACGTGTTTAAATGGCAACGGTTATGCTACGATAACATGATTGAACCGCCACCATGCAGCAGTAAATAAAACGGTTGAATACGTCGTTTTTCAGAGTCTTTGGAAACGGACCTATAATGTCGTTTAGGTAAAAGGATGCGTTTTTTTAAAATCTGAAGGAGTTTGGGCTTTTGAGAAAACATTCGGGGTTGGAGTCTCAGTATCCACCCTCCCGCTCCGCCCCTGCTCAAAAGATGCATCTTTTGGGTTGTGACATGTCCAGTAAGGAAGTAAGTTATTCAGAAGAGAGAAGGGAGCATTCTTTTAACACAATGCGAGTCTGTGCTGCCCCTTACCCACTGGCCGCAATGTCCAGTCAGTGTTCCCGAACAAACATGGCTCACACGGAGCCAGACCATTGAGATGTGGAAATGTCTGCTTGTAGCCGACGGTGACTCATGGCTACCATTTAAGATGATTTCACCAAATGAGTAAAAGGCTCCTGCAGAGAAGTGGCTCAAAGACACTGAGTTTTTCAAAACCAGTTAAAGTGGCAAAGCTAACATTAAATATGGTAATTTCGTTTTAAAGAGTCAGCTAGCAGGCTTCACACATCAAGCGTCCCTACTGCTCCAGCTTTTAATTGTTTACAGTACATTGAGGAAAAGTTAGGAACATTTGAACCAGAAGAACAACAAATCCAAACGCTGGCATGGTCGTTTACAGTCTCTTAGTTTGAAAATGATATCCATATGCGTCATACTGTATACTAGCACTTTGCATTTGTAAATATACTTAAGGATTAAAGCAAAGCCACATGAGTTTTTGGAGAAAAACAGTTTCCTGCAGAAGAACCTTGTACTTGCTGTGGTGTATAGACATTTTCTCTAATGCTTCACTTATTCAGCCACCAGTTCCACACTAACAAATACCTCAGGTTTACACAGCTAGAACTGTGTTGTGCATCATGTCAGTCTGTATTTACCTGGGCTAAATAAGAGCTCTAAGTATAGGCTTTGACTTGATTTCTTTTTTTTTTAATTGCATGGCTTCTCTTGGTTCTAAGCCTTTCACTGATGTGGCCTGGTATTTAGGGGTTTAGCTTTAAACGTGGAATGAAACCGGGCAGGAGAAAACTTAATTTCATCATAATTCCAGATCTATAAGAAGCGGGGGGATTGAAGGGGATTGAATGGGAAGAGAAGCGCAGCTGCAGATCAGGGTGGAAAGAACACAGGGCTGACAGAGAAAAGAGGAGGAAGAGGACAGAGAGGAGTCAAGACAGGGGAAGAGGATACGAGCTAGAATCTGTAACAGGGCAGGAAAGGGAGAGAAAAACAAAAGTGAGAATGTGAAAAGGTGTGGAAGACGCGGCAATGAGGGAAGCCCAGAAGATTGTTTGGTACGTGTCATTAAGGGCTAAAACTTGTGTAGTCTGATTCTCTACCCCCTGTAAATCGCAATACTCTGGTCCAACTCCAGCACAGGAAGTCATGTCAAACTGGAATTTCCTCTGTAAAAGCACATGTTTCGGCTCTGGTTGTTGTTGTTAATGACCATTGTGATTCATGGTCAGAAGATAAGACAAACACAAGATTAAAACACTGTTTTTAAAGATTATTGTTTGAGTGTGAATGCCTGCCTTCCCCTATGGACAATTAAAATAATAAGTTCACTTATTTAAGGACATGTTATGGACAAAAGTATAGGAAGTGTACACTGTGTCCAACATCTGTCTGTGCTCAAAATATAAAAAAAAAAGTATTCTTTTAATCAAATTAGATTAAATCTTTAGAATTGAAGACGACAAATAGCCTCTCTTTCTGGTTGGAGTCTGCCTTTTTTGGGAAGACATTTCTCAGGCTCACCCAGCTGCTGATGACATGCTGAATAAAGTATGCAACTGTTACTGATAGAAGGGAGGAGTTGCAGCAAACAAACTGCAGCAGATCTGCCAAGATATAAGCCTGTGCTTGGCACTCATGACATTGCAGGAACGCTCTCAAGATGTTAGTAAAGTAGTGCTTCATTGGTCGATGCAGTTTGGACATGGGAGGGAATATTCCTCTCATACTTCTCTCATTAGAGACAAACAGGTCACTGTGTGTGTGTGTGTGTGTGTGTGTGTGTGTGTGTGTGTGTGTGTATTTACTTATATGCTGATTCAACTACAACTAAATTTGGACTTAATTTCCTTCACAAAACATGAAATTGTATTAGGTAGTATGGCATTTTAGCATTTGATTTCTCATCTCAAAAGTAACAAAGACGTATGCTAGACTGTCAGCAAAATTCAGAACAAGAACAAGAAGCGTTAAATTGATAAATTGAAGGTTATATAACTTGCTCCTACACAGCAGCTAATGCTAATGTAATTGTAGACTGGCTCTGTTAGTAACCAGAAGTCCATTAGTGCTGCATACAGAGCTTTTATTTAATAATTCTTTAACAGATAGAGGAAAGGATTTTGGACATCATTGCCTATGGTTATGATTATATTCTATTCACCACTGTCCCTGATCTGAAGACACTGTAACACCGCCTGGCACAGCTTTAACACTGAATCCACCAACTCCATTCATTGACCATTCAGCTGTTGGTAGAGTGGGCTATTAGTAACAGCATGGTTCCATCAGCATTATTGTAAAGAAGGCCTGAACTGTAAAAAAAAAATGTCAGTTTGTAAAACAATGGTACTAGAATTATAAGTATTAAAATGTGTTTCTAAGTTTGCATGTAAAGTTGCACATTGCAGATTCATTCTGGTGTTGTATTGATGCCGATTTTATAGAAACTGAGATCAGTATTTGAGATTTTTTTTGTTTTTTTAATCTGATAAAGATGCAATTTAATAAACAAATCAACTTTTTTGGTAAGGCTTTCTTTAATTTTGTTACTCAAAGTTACAGTTGCAAAATCAATTTGTAAGTAGTCTCTGGTGGACAAGCTATGTAACAGAGACACGAACGATGTTTACATGCACATAATATTCTGGTTTTTGCCCTAATTCTGAAAAAGACGATATTCCAACTAAGCTGTTTACATGGCTAATGAAAGTGAATATCCCACTAATATTCCTGTTTACATGTAGCCGTGCAAAACAAGACTTTTGCAAAGTTTACCAGAGTCGGTGGACTTGCTGGACCGTGTGAACACAGCGTCCCTCTTTCATTCCTTCAACCAGCTTCTTGAAAAGGTCGGCATAGCGATGTGTGCCAATATCCAAAAACCTTGATATCCAAGTCTTTGATGACGTTTAAAAGTTACTGTGTTTCTCCTTCTTATCGGGTCTGCAGCCCATAAGCCATAAACAGACAGGAGGCTGTAAACTGCGGTAAAATCCAGATTGAGACGCAGATTCCAAATGAGCTGTATACATGTCCAAGGAATGCCTCTAAAACCAGAATAATACCGGAATAACCCACATGTCTTAATCGGAAAATGCTATATATTCGGAAAAAGGCCTTTATTGGAATATCCAACCGGAATATGCTGTTTACATGACATGATTTATCAAATTTGGAATAATGTCATATTAAGAATAATAGTGGAATATTGGTGTGCATGTAAACGTACATCTTATTGTTAATAATCTGTCAACATATACACCTGTACCTAAATATCTGTCAAAGCTAATATTGTATCTCCAATAAGTTTCACAGATGAAACCTTTTCAGAAGACACCCATGTGGCCAGTCCTTTTGCCTGGGTTCAGTGACCTCACTACACTAAAATGCATCATACCAGTGCCCCTCTGACCTCATCGCCTCTCTCTGTCTGTGTCTGCCTCCAGCATTTACGAAAATGCAGGTCGTAAACTTCAAGGGCTCCATTGAGCAATAAAGAGAAAGTGATAAATTCTGTATCCCCCGGGACTTCAGCTTGAGTGAAGTCACCACAGTTAGGGGCCTCACAGTGTCGACCCCCTCCCTCTCGGACTCAGTTATCAGGCCAGTATTTACCACAGCTAACGCTGGCTTCTGGCGAGTTGAGCCCCCGCCTAGTTTCTCTTTAAATAAGGATAAGTCTTCTACAACTAATGACAGGCCCAGGTGTGGAGAGCCAATCATTGGAAACTGCCTAAGCTGTTATCCCTCTATGTTTTGCTTACACTCACAGTTGCTGTTAGAATAATAACTGATGCTCATTATCAAAGCAAAGTAATACTAGATGTCTCTGTGAAGTGCCTGGGGGAACAGTTGATGTAGCTCACCTGGAATTAAGTCATGGTTTCCATTTCAGAGATGATATTGGGCTAACTCCAAAGCAAGCTTAAAATCAAAATGTTTTGAGGAATCTTTGGCGTAAATATCTGCTCAGAAACTATTTTCTTTACAGATTCACGCGGTGCTTCCAAAAGCCTTTCCATAACATTGGCTTTGTGTTCGAGTTTCAGGACTGCAACCCATTTGGACAATTGCATTACTGTAAATACAATTGTGTCGAATACTGTTTCCAACAAGCATCTTCCAGCTGTGGGTTTGTTTTGAACATGATGCAATTTTCTGCATAAAGTCCTGTATTCACTCCCCTTTCTACTTCTATTTATACATTGAAACCCATTCAACTTAAAAAAGTTTTAAGTAAAACATTCATGGAATTAGTAAGTATTGAAATATATTTTTGATTATATTTTATTAATGAGATAATGTAAGGGACATGAATGGACTTTTGGTTTACATTCAGGGGTGTGTGTGTGGGTGTGGGTGTGTGTACCTTAAAAAGGTCCCATATTTTAAAAAGTCTTTTTCGATTACAAAGCAGGTCGAGGTGCTAAATCCTGAGAAAGAATCAAAATGCTCAATCTACAGAGAAATGCACACAGCCTGTATTCAGAAACGGTGCCATTAAAACGAGCCATCACGACATCTGTACGGTTGTGATGTCACAACTATACTATACTATATATATATATATATATATATATATATATATGTGTGTGTAGAAAGTGCTGCAACAATGCTGTCACAGTCGTTCCCCGGCTGCAATGACGGTGCAGAGACTATAGAGCGCAGATGCGGAAGGCCCATAAACGTTGACCAATCAGAGCGGACTGGGCTTTTTCAGGAGGGGGTTTTAAAGAGACAGGCGCTAAAACAGAGCGTTTCAGACAGAGAGTGAATACAGGTATATTCAGACAGAGTATAAGAAAAATATAATGTTTTTTGAACATTAAAGCATGTAAACATGTGCAAGTCGAAACCCAAAATGCAAGTATGAACCTGAAAATGAGCATAACATGGGACCTTTAAAATATGATTAAGGTCTTTTTTTTTGGCTGTTTAAGGGGAGTTAGTCCCATAGTGACATGTATTCTGTTGTTGCAAACATTATTGGACATTTACATTTTATAATTTTTTTTGGACATTGGATAAATGCACCAGCTAAAACTCCTCACATATGTGTCCTCACACTATGCAGTCCTGTTAAAACTGTAAATATTTAGGGAGACCATCCTTTGCCTGAGGGGCTGCACATATGATACAGGATATGCTGGTGTCGTGGCCTAGCAGTTGCATCATTTCTCTGAGCTATTAAAATAACTAAATGGAAAAGAACAGAGCACCAAAGGGAAAAAAACAGGAGCGTGGAGTCCAAAAAACAGTGTGCTTTGATAGGGATAAGGAGAAAGAAAGGGAGATTGGAGAGCTTGACAGGGATATGAGAAAACACAGGCTAATGCGAAAGAAAAAGAGGGGATTTAAAACGGAGCCTTCGGCAGCCATTTGGTGAGGAGTGGATGCAGCATCCCTAAACTGCTGTAGCAATGAGGTCAGACAAAATGTGGAGGCAATAAATCTTTTGCCTTTGAGGTTGCTCCCCACCAGCCATACAGGACGCCTCACGAAACAACTTTAAAAACCTTCCTGACCTGAAGAATGATAATGCTTGGACATGTGTATTCCGTTATTTGGCTTTTGCAAGTCAGCATTTAGATGGTTAGAAATGGTTAAAAATGAAGTCTTACCCTTTAAGTTGTGACAATACGTTGTAGGCCTACTGCGTTGTCCGATGAGTGACTGAGACAGCAGAAAAGCCACAAGACTGCGCTAGGGGAATGGTGAACAAGATGTTTTAATGCAACCGCCTGCGACTACGTTCCTCACATATTCAAAGTGAAATGCAAAGAGAGGAAAGAGACATTTCCTGCCAGCACCTCGGTCTGCACTTGGAAAAGCAGAAAACAGATGGGATGTGTGTTACTGTTGGTCAACCCAAATCACTCAAAAAAACAAACATTTATAGTGTCTAGTACATCATTTCAGAATTCATGCTGAGGTTATGAGAAATCAATCTCTGAGATTTCCGCCAACAGCATCAAAAAATGACATTGGAAGAAATTTCCACTAAGATTTCTCAGGATAATCTACAGAATATGCTGTCATCAGTTTTCAGAGGGACTATTTCTTTGATGGAAAGTAGCTTAAATGAAAAATGGCGATAGCGAGGTCTGTTGATTATCAAGAGTAACAGCAGCACTGTTTATTTCCGTCTTTTGAGTCTGCTTTGAATACAAGCCAAAAGTAAATTCACCTCCCTTTTATTGTGGTGGCAGCAGTTTTTTAAAGACAGATATCTTAAACCTTATTGAGTCGAATTGAATTGATATACATGGCTAGATACCACAAGGGGTACGTGAGAAAAGACTTTTGCGATTTGGCTGAAGTGACCCTTTAACAGACACACACTGACTGACACCAATACGATTACATTTAGGGTAGGAGCTTTTCTGGCATTAAAATGATGTAAGCATTATAATGTCAACGCTCACAGGATGTGCATTTTTGATAATCAGCAAAAAAAAATTTCCAAAGTTGGTTGTGTATAAATTCACAAGTCATAATTTTATGGAACTCTTAGTGGAAGTAAGATGAAAGAATACAGATGAGAAGACACCCACAGCAACAATAATACTTTTTTCACTCTAGATACACCTGCAGTATGTAGCTATATTGTCTCTAGTCACATCTCCAGATATACTTTAAATTTACTTCTTTTTTGTTTCTTTTTTTAAATACAAAAGGCCCGAAACCCTAGCCTTCATTGTATTAGGCTGTGTTTCAGTCAGCATATTGCATATTGTGCAGGAAACAACTTGTCTCTGAGTTCCTCTGCTTACAGACTCAGACTACAGTTTATTCTTTCACATCTGGCTATGTGCTCAGTTGATGTTAAACACCAGGGCGCTCTGACCCCTTGTATATGTTAACGCTCTGCTCGGCTAAACTGGAATGTTTGACGTCACCCATTTTCCTTTGCTGCATACCTGCTTGTACATGGACCGGCCAAATGTAATACTGTTAATTGATACAGTATTAGAAAGTTTATTATACAAATGTATCCATGGAGATTAGCTGATTGTATGTGCTCTACAATATATTTTGTTTGCGCCTATTATGTACACCAAAGTAATGTTGAAGCATGGATTTAATAACGTTAAAGTATGGATTTAATTAGCAAAAGTATTTTGCCGGCAGTAATGTTATTAGTGTCATAAGTTAGCACACTTACACAACTGAGTGAGACAAAAGAAGAGAGCTCTCTTTGCCCGGTCAGGCTAGAACATAACGTTATCTTCTGTCTATACTTAGAAGTGGTTAATGTACAGCTCACAGCAACTTAATATGATATATTGTCTGTCTTTTGTTTAATATCTAGTGTTGGCAAAAAATAGCCTTTTTAGTGAGATTCCTCTTAGCGAAACTCTCTGAGTGAATTTGAGCAGGGCTTTTCTTGAAGCCAGCATTTTGCCAGCGATTTTTCCCCCTTAACCTTTATCGTGCGGTTGTTTAGTTTTATTCAGTTTATTAATATTCAATATTGAACGCTGTCCAAACTACACACACACACACACACACACACACACACACACACACACACCATAGAAAACGTTCTGCTTTTGCTGATTATATAGTCAGACCTAATGGCCAAGCCGTCTATAGAAACTGACTCAGTAGTTTAATGTACATTATTGCAAAAACATACACTATTTTGTGTCTATTGGGTACATCTCGCACATTGTTTACATGTGATGAAGTGTGTCAGTGGGTGTTATTTAATTTGATCAATGTGCACTGGATCTAGCTTGAGAGGATATGAAAAGCATATGTTTGACAGTTTACCAGGACTTTGTGTGACGTTCAGTCATGTTGTGCTGCTTTGTTCTGTACTCCCGAGGCAACTCCACACTGACACACAGGCAACAATAACCTTACCTGCAGTTATAGACTGCCAGTTTAGTTGGTTGTGTTGCAATTGAAATGAACACATTATTTTTAATAGAAGGCTATTGGATTATATTGTTATATATATATATATATATATTTTTTTTTTTTTGCAAAATGTGAAATGATTGCGTTTGTGTGGAAGTACAAGTGACTTTACAGTGATGGGACTGCTGAAAGTCAGCGGACCATTAAGGATGCTTCACCGTAGCTGTTCAAGGTTCATGAACTAGAACATAAAGAAGGATGCTGCCGTAAACACGAGTGTTTCCATTCCACGTTTGGTATGATAAAGTAATGCAGAGTATATGATATTTACTAAACAACACTGCCTTTCACATGTCACATGAGACGTATGTGATGCAGAAAAGCAGAGAAAAGAAAGCAAACATTAAGAACATAAATGGTCACAGAGTAACCTGAGCAGAAGAATCATCCACATGAATAAAAGACATACAAGACGGTACCCGACGGGCCGTGCCGGGCTCCGACAGATATTAAGAAATGATGTTCGGGGTCGGGTCGGGCTCGGTCACATCAGCGCGATAAGGAATTAAACATTTTAAATTAAAAGCAGCTTATTATTGGGCCTCTTGTGCGCGCCTGTGTTAATGTGCGCTTGTTGCCCCGTGTGCGCTGATGCGCTCATCTGTTGACATTTCCGAATGCCTTCCTACAGATGCTCAATGAAAGTGGGCTTTCCACATAAACAAAAACGTACATGTGTCATTAATATGAGAAAAAAAAATGAGATTGTCGGGGTCGGGTCGGGCTCGGTTACGGACGCGGGCCGGGCTCTGACAGAAAAATGCGGCCCGATCACCACTCCACTGTGGACCTTGTCTTCTTTGCTGCAGTAGACAGGATTTCACATAAAAAGTTTATTCGGTTACACTTTACTTGAAGGTATCTACATAAGAGTGACATGACACTGTCATGAACATGTCATAAACATTATAAACAATTCATAAACGTTTATGACATAGTGTCATTCAGATTTTGTCATGAAGTTAGGGTTAGGGTTCATGTGTCATGACAGTGTCATGTGTTCATAACAGTGTCATGTCACTCTTATGTAGATACCTTCAAGTAAAGTGTTATCTGTTTATTCTGAGTACATTTAATGCCGGACCAGAAAAAGATTGCCTTGGTTTTGAACTTTGAGCCTGGAGGGTCCAGCCTAACCTCGTGAGACCGTCCTGATCTCGCGAGCTCCAGTTTTCTACTCGCAGTCTGGCATCTTGAGATAGAGAAAATGTGGAGCCGTTCGCCACAACGACCAACCAATCAGCGTTGGTTTTGAGGCTGGTTTACGTGTGACGCAACGAAAAGCGACTGTTAGTCTAAACAACATGGCAGCTTCCACGGATGAGCTGAGCGTAGCTAACGCGCAAGTTTCATCCAAATTAGAAAGTATTCCTTCATTGAAAGAAGAGAAAAAAAAAAACGGCACTGGAGGCTTTTCTCGGAGGAAAAGATGTTTTTGCTCT
Organism: Perca fluviatilis; assembly: GCF_010015445.1. Taxonomy (NCBI): domain Eukaryota; kingdom Metazoa; phylum Chordata; class Actinopteri; order Perciformes; family Percidae; genus Perca; species Perca fluviatilis. Next base: position 6,167,445 of record NC_053123.1, read on the forward strand.
TCTCCCGACTGGTTTCGGCAAGAGTTTGATCTGATTGGTTGATTTGACATAGCTGGTGATAGACAGATGGTTTATCCAATCAGCTAACCAGTATTTTTGCCCCTTCCCAAAAGTTCTCCAACGGAAAGTTCCCAGATGGATATGCCGAGCAATCCATCTGGCGGAGTCAGGTTAGGTCCAGCCTTTCTTTGTGTGGGTTTGAGGAACATTTACTGTGTAGGTGCTTGCATTTCCATTTCAACAGCTCAGGTTTTCTAATTCTCTAATTAAAGCAAATGACTCATTTTAGGGCATGCCATCTGTCGCACAGAAAAGTTAGTTCATAATGAGTACACAAACATGCTGTAAATCACATTTCCCATATGGCATGGAGACACAGAACCTGTTTGATTGGTACAACTGTAAGGACTATGGATCTTGGCCACAATATTTCATACACTGGCAGTGACCGATGCTTGAGAATATGTGGCCACATGCACAATTCACTTTTTTTTATGTTCCCCCTCTACAGCTAATTTAGTTGAACTCAGAAAAGCTTAGGTTGTATGTCAGTGGTTCCCAAAGTGGGTTCCAGGGACACCCAGTTTTTCTTGAGGGGGCTCCAGGGGGTCCGCAACAAAAAGGGGAATCATTTATTTTCAACTAAATTCCATCCATAAGTAACAGTGACAGAACGTATGACTATTTTGGTCATGGATTTTATTCACTTTCTGTAATTAAACATCTAAAAGTAAAAATCCAATCAGATGGGGGGACCCTGGGACAAAATCTCATCCATTGAGGGTCCGTGGTCTAATTTGTGCCAGTTTTGGAGTCCTTGATGTGAAAAAGTTTGAGATGCAGATTTAGACTACCAGTTTTGCTCTAATACGTGCAGCATTACGAATGAGATGAATCAAATCCCATTCAACAGAAAGCGATGAGTCAGTTTAATAGATAAAGAAGCGCGGGGGGGGGGGGGAGGGGGGTGTAATTTAGCAGGACCGCAACCCTCCCAGGCCTGAACATGGAATAGGAAAAGCTCGTAGCTGTGGTTGCCTCTATAAAAGATTGGAGATTTTGGAGATTGGAGATTGGGCCTGTTGATGGAAAAGCCTAGACATGTAATCAGCAAGCTACTTATTAAATTTCAACTTTCCTGGCCTGAGCTTCCTACCCCCTCCCTCGATATACTGAGCTTTGTTTGTGGAAGCCCAGGCATGTTCAAACTAGAGCGTTATTTTTTACTGATTTCCAGCTGTGTATGTGTGTGTGAACACTACAGCCAATCCTCCATGCTTCAGAATATTAAACCGACAGGATGCTTCTCCATTTTTTTTTTTTTTTTATAAAGGAGATAGGGTTTTTATAAAGGAGATAGGGTGAGGGGAAATCACAGGACCTTGATTCACTTTGATACAAAAACACTGTTGACATTTTTTTTTAACTTTTTGGGCTAATGTGGCAAAAGAAGGCCTTGGCTGATGTTTATTTTTTTTGTGGAACGGCTGCTTCTCTGGACAGCTTTATCCGTGGACCAATCACGGGTTGAGCTAAAGGTCCTTCACAGAGGAAAGATTTATGTTTGGGCATGACACAAGGCGTTTTAAAGCAGGAAAGTGCAGCTGCTGCAGAGCCACCCCTCAGCAGCTGTAACTCATCTGCATCTGGACTAGGAATCAGGCTGTACTCCTCTAACGGCATTAACCGTGTCGGTTACTCTCACTGCAATGAAGAACTTGTTCGGAAACAAGAATGGAAACAAATGTCCTACATGGTCTGGTTTCATAACCCGTGCAGTGGCCACTATCTCTCTGTATCTGTATCTCTCTCAGTTTGGGGGGCTGCACTTGGATCCACTCATCTTTTTTTTTTTTCTCAAGGAAATGAGAGTTCCAGCTTTATATGACTCATCGTTTCCATAAGGTCATTTTCTAGCCCCTCCGCTTGTGGCTGCAAAAGATTCTCCCCGAACACTGCATGTTTATGAGTTTTTTTTTTCCCATATTAGCCAAGGAAAATCCATAAACTATCTTGTCTCCTCACATTTGCCAGCTACATCAAAATTTGATAGTAGGTTTCACAGGTTCTCTCTTTTTTTTCCTTCTTCTGGATGTGTGCCATGACCACAGCTTAACCACTTTGGTGCCCTAGGCAAGATATTAGCTGTTTTTGTCACGTTTCTGATGCGTTTTTCAACGTTTTTGACGCTTGTCTGACATTTTTGTTGCTTCTTCAACCTTTTTTTGCGCTTTTTTCCACTACATTCAATGTTTTTTTTTTTTTATTATCTTTAACTTTTCAGTACTTCTTTGGACAGACGGCGCCCCTAGCGTTTGCCTATACTGCCTATGCCACAGTCCGGCCCCAGCGATGACTTTATATTGTTATCCGTCTGCTGTAGTGCGCTAAATGCTTGGCACGGGTAGACACGTGAGTCATGTTGAAGCGCTCCAGGCTCCATGTTTTAAACCAGGAGAGGAAACCGTCTGCCAGCTTCGCTGACTGGTGGAAAATCCAGATCAAGCAGTCACCGTCGGAAAGGGAGCGTGCCTTTTCACCGTTGTCACGGTTAAACCGAGCTTTTACAGCGTCTGTGGAAAAGTGTGCAACCTGCAGCGAATTAGCTGAGAGGAGGGGAAAAAGTGAACGTCCCTCTCCTAACTCCTCCTCAAGGCTTGTGGTGTTTTTTTTTTTAAGACCGCTCTGAAAACCACACTTCTCTTCCAGTAAATTTCAAACTCTTCCAACACGCAGTGTTTGAAATCTCTTAAAACCCAAAAGGAAAAAAAAAAAAAATCACTCTCCAGCTATGTGGCCAGACATCTCTGGTGTTTTACGCTTTTATGTCTCAGCAATGTCTCAGAAAAAGACTAAAGTTACACCCAGTTTAACTGTGAAGATAATACTTGCCTGAATGAGATCCCAACAAGAGGTAGCCTAATGCAGCGTTTTTAAAGCTTAAGAAACAATATAAGGACATGTTAACTAGAATTTGAATCCAGTCACACATAAGAACTAAAGCAGAGGAGAACAGCTACGCTTGTTCTTGTGAAACCCCAAAAAACAGATCAGCATAGTAAAAAAGAAAAAAAGAAGTTTGCTTTCCAAAAACCAAGATTCATGGCTAAAGTTCTTCCAAGCAGCTCCACAAATGAAGAGAAATGCACTCTGCGTTCCAGGAAGTGCTGGTTTTCATTTGGATAGGCCACAACTTAGACAAAGAGATGTTAAAGGCAGGACATTTTCATTTCTGAACTATGTTTTGTTGTTAACGTCGTCAAACACGTTTGCGGCTGACAGAACAAGGATAGCTGAGAAAACCTTCAGGTTGTATTTGCTAGCTGGAGTGTTGATCTTCTAAAATATACACGGATAAAAGCTGTCGGCCTCGGCTAACACAGCTGGGTGGGAGAGGCCATGTTTGAGTCTCACTGCGACGAATCATTCACAGTTGACTTGAGGGCATCCAAGTGTGTTCTTAATGTGAGTCAGACCTGTACCTGACCTTTAGTCAGACCCCAAAACCAGAATGCTTTGACATATAGAATATAATATACACACACGTCTTGAGGTGGACAGATGTCCCAGCAATGTGTAAAAAGTCATAAGGAAACTTAAAACAGAAATGCCATTGTTACTTTTTTTTTATCATTCTGAGTATATTTTTAAGCATTTTTCACAATTGTTGGATTCAGTTTTTTATACTATATTGCAAGAGCGCATGCAGTAGATTTAAACTCACGATGACATTCATAGTTCTAGAATTATTCACAATATTTGAGAGAGAATACATGAGAGAAAAAAAATGAAAAAAATTGAATAAGCAAAAGTGAGAAAAGAAAAAAAACTATAACATTTAAAGACAAGGGAAGAAACACCAAAACCGAAAACAACAAAACCAAATCTGTTAGAGATATAAGGAGGAGGTTTCTGTCACTTTGGTATGTGGGATTTTGATGGATGACCTTTTGACCTGGGGGGTCAAGAGGTCACGACCTGTCAGAAAGTGATTGATGCCTTCCAGGTGTGTGTGACTGGTCTGTTCTGGAAGCTTCTAGAAGGAAGGCGTGTCCCGGAAATGACGTGTGTTAAGTGCTGCAATGAGGGCGTCACAGGAAGTAGAAAAATGTTTCATTTAAATGATCCAATGAGCGTTAGAGATGAAATATCCGGATGTGTTTGAAATGATCCAGTGAGAGAAGAGGGGTGTAGCGTTAAATTTTGAGCATAAAAAGGGTTTCTTCCCCGTTTGAAACAGAGAAAGATAGGTTTTTCATTCTACACACAGCATGAATGTAAGTTTGAGTAACGCTGCGAGAGAGATGTCTGCTGAAGAAGTAACCGCTCCATTGAGTCCGTACCAAGGAGGCACTTCCAGCCGGTGGGCTTCTTCGCTGATCTGTGAGACTCCAATAACAATGTTCCAAGATTCTGTTACGACACCCGGAGCTCCAAAGAAATGTGTAGTGTATCTGTGCCGTAGCCAGATGCCCCCGTCAGAATCTCTGCATGAAGAATGGCCTCTACAAGCTAGTGGTATGTGTGGGGCCTGGGGGTATGTCTTCAAGTATGAAGAAGGTGAACTTTGCTTTTATCAGTTGAAGGAAGGGGAGATGCTGACTCCTTCTACAGTCATGGTGAAAATGAGCTTTGACGACTGGGGGGTGATGAAGACGATCCTACAATTTGGTACTGATCAGAGCAACTCCGAGAACCCGACTACCGCTACTCAGGATAAAGAGACTCAGACTGTTTTGATAGAATGTAAAGAGGAGGAAGTGTCGGTGAACATCGGTAGCAGCACTGAAGACAAGCCCGAGGGGGAGCGTCCTAGAATGGATAATTATCCCAGCGATAGCGACCTGTTTAAGATGAACATCATCTGTGGATCAACATGGCCCTCTGTTAGCACAGGCGGTGGGCGCTGGTGGTTCCAGGCCCTTCTGCTCTCCAGAGATTCGGAAACAACGGATCCTGTGACCTCTTTGTTTTGCAAAGATTTAATACAGAGTGCGGCTTATTCAGAACCGTGCTTGCCTTTACCAGCATTGGAATGGGCTGACAGACTGATGGAGGTGGGGGATAGATTAACCAATCTCTTCCATAGCAGCGCGGATGGAAAAATACACTGGTTGTGAAAAAAACTCTAAACTTTTGAATTTTTTTTTTTAACCACGCCCATACCACACCTTTTTTCCAGAAGTTTCCAAACTACCCCCCGTTCCAGAATTTTCCTAACCACACCCCCTTACAATAGTATAAAGACTGAAGCAGACAGTGACAGAACATGGTAAGATGTTCAACGGGGAAGAAAGAAAGATTACAACAATGTTCGACTCAGCAACAAAGAGACCCCTTACACCCTGGACAAAAACACTTACACCACGGGTCCTCTTCACCTCCTCAGAGACAGACGGGCATGACCTCCAAGGCCCGCCCGCTCCCCGGACAGACAGGGTGGATTATGCGATTATGAAGCTGAACGCTGCCTACACTGCTATACGGGAGTCTGAGACATTTGACATGCCTCCGGACAGTCAATCTGAGGAGGGAAACCCTGCTAAAGTGGTCTGTGAGGAGGAGTCGCTGGAGGACGATTCAGAGTCGGAGAAGGAGTCGGAGGAGTCGGAAGGTCCTCCTTCCTCAGTGGAGGAGGATGAGATGGAGGAGGAGGAGGAGAGCCCTGAAAGCCCTAATCCGGACAAACAGGAGGACTGCCAGGAAGATGAGACCGATGGGTGGGTATCTTCTGTCCTCATCGACACCGTCAAATCAGCCGTTTTTCACCTTCTCAACTTGATTATACACAAAGACAGACGGGCTCTGTGTCATGGATGCACGATTGAGCATCCGAGCCAGAGGCAGCATGACTGCCTGGAAGCATTGGCTGACAACTTTTACGGGGACAACTTCTATCGTTTGATGAAAAGACTCATAACACCTCGTTTCATTCCAGCTATTCAACGCGTCTGTTACGCAACCATCGAAACAGAAGATTTCAGAGGCGCATGGTAGCAGAGACGCTACTACATGAACTGAAACTAGCAAAGAAGATCTTTGATCCCATCACCGAGATGTACGACAATTTGATTGGTCAGGATTCTGTGAAAATCTTCCAACTGCGTTTGGTCACCGAGTGTTATGAGGACTCATAAGAGTTATATTTTACCATATTTAGAACGGAAAACAAAACCAAAAAAAAAAAAAAAAATCACGTTTTTAAATGCGTGACATTTACTTTTAAACATATGTAACCTGCATGTATCTTTGAATATTTTTTTTTTATCTTTATATCTGTTTTAAGAATTGTATTTTTCTTTTCAACAAAATATCACAGTGTTTTTAACATATGTAATCCAGTGTGTATCCTTGAATATTTCTTTTCAACAAAACTTGAATGACATGTTGTATCTACAATCTTTTGTAAAAAAAAAAAAAAAAAAAAAAAAGAAATGAATAAAGACTCATTCTTGCATACGGATGTCTTAGAGAACTGTTGAGGTCTCAGAGGAAAGGATGGCAGAGAAACGTGATGGAAAAAGTGTATTACGATCCTCTAAATCCAGCCAGCTATGGAGGTGTAAAACGACTCGCCAGGGTGTAAAGGATGAGACTGGCGAAAATGTCAGTGTTCAGGAAGTTAGAGATTTTTAGCAGAGCAAGATGCTTATACATTGCATAAGCCTGCCAGAGTACATTTCAAGAGAAACCGAGTGTTTGTTACTAAGCCTTTAAATCAATTCCAAGCCGATCTCTGTGACATGCAAGCCTTGGCAGAACATAATGACGGATTTAATTATTTACTGACCGTCATAGATGTATTTTCGAAAAAAGCATATGTGCGCGGGGACAGGAAGACTGCCCTCGAAGTGGTAAAAGCATTTCAGTCGGTGTTTCAAGAAAGTTTAATACCTCTAAAGCTACAAACGGATGCCGGAAAAGAGTTTTTCAACAAGAAATTTGAGACTCTGATGAAGAAACACAACATCAAACATTTTAGGACGGGCGAGTGACTTAAAAGCGTCGGTTGTTGAGCGTTACAACCGCACTCTGAAAAACTCCCCGATGTATAAATATTTTACCGCTCACAACACCAGACGATACCTCGACGTCTTACCAGACCTGGTACAGAGTTATAATAACAGTTATCACACCTCTATTAAAATGACTCCTATGGAGGTCACAGCGGAGAACACCGATCAAGTGTTCCACAATCTGTACGGCACCTTTGCCTCTCGTCGCAGGAATAAAATAAAGATGGCTTTTAAGAAAGGAGATCTGGTCCGTCTGTCGAAAGTGAGAGGCGTTTTCGATAAAAAATACGAGCAGAGTTTTACGGACGAAGTCTTTACAGTGACCGAACGTATTCCCCGTACACCTCCCGTATATAAATTAGTAGACTATGACGGCGAGCCTGTCGAGGGGT